>NC_059331.1:38163377-38430877 GCF_018350155.1 Leopardus geoffroyi | reverse complement strand
ATTGCCTTCTATTTACGTGTAAATGGTTATCTGGAGATTCCCTGCAGAACTTCTTCCTGGGAGACTTTTATTTTGGTGCTAATGGTGTACTAAATTACGTGGGATGCCAGTGTTCAGTGGTGGGGATGGCAAAGGGCAGGCCATTCACAAAACGACTGTCCCCTGTGAACTAGACCCACTGCCTAGTTTTTGCTTAAACATCCTGGTAACTTATATTTTCCTTTTTGTTTCTCCATTTCACTTAATGATTTTCTATGTATTGTTGCAGACATCTCAACAGTGAGCATGCGCTGGACGATAGAAGTACAGCTCAATGTAGAGTACAAATGCAGGTTGTACAGCAATTAGAGCTACAGGTAAAACCAAATTTATTTTTAATATTACCTCAGTATTCCTCAAATTCCAAATTTCTGTAGTGTTCTGAAATGAGTTCCTGTGTACTCATTATTGAATGGAAGGTCCAAAACCTGTTGTTGTCCTTTCTTTCCTTTTCTTTTTCACTCTTCGGGAACGTTCACCTTCAGTTCCTTCTTTGGAACTGCCGCTCAGATGTTTCAAAGTCCTGTGCATCTCTGTGTATGCCGCGAACTCCCCACTACCTCTGTTAGCTTTCCATTTCTCTCTCGCTTCCCCTCCCTTTTGTCTTCTCCTGCAAGTGGGAAACGCTCTAAGTTAAAAACTTCAGTTGCTTGTTGTTAATGTAAGCCCCCTAACTTGCCATGATCCCTAACCTGGAGCTAGGCAGCCGAGCCAGGGAGAGAGACTGAGAGACAATGGATGGGGATGGAAGGCACATGGGAGCATCAGCAAGACTGGGCCAGTACGCACGCATGCATGCACGTGAGCATGCTGTCTGAGGTTAAGGTAGAAGCTGCATGTGGATTTATTCCTCCTGTCAGTGCACACAATTTAAATATTTTAAATATGCACACACATGCATACAGGCATATATATATATATATATATATATATATATATATATATATAATGTATGTATAATGTTATACTTTATATATATATATCTCATATATAATGTATACATATCACACACACACACACATATATATAATCTTATTTTTGGCAGTTTGTTGGGCCATGTTGAATGTATTTTGTGACTATAGAAAATAAACGTCTGCAGATTTTCCTGGGGATCACAGTTGTGAGGGATGGGGGCCATTTTTAAATGTGGGTTCCACTTTTGATGTCACTGGTTGACGGACCACCATATTTTAACAATAATTCCCTTCTTGGTATAATTAATAGAAAATTAGTTTCTAAAAGTAAAAATTGGGTCAGAAATGGAGATTATTAAAATGTACAATTGCAAAAGCCTGACCCTGCAAACCCCATTTATGCAACCGAGTTCCAAAATGCTTTTGAGTGCTTGATGACCCACTGTGGCTTCTTCCTCTGGCTGGCTTAGTGTAGGCAAGAGGCTAGCCGACTAGGGGAAATTAAAACAATGTTGTACATTATATTGTTACCAGCCATCGAAAAGCCTATTTTGTATGCAAGACAGCAATGCCGAGATATATGGAGAGCCCTAGGCTAAGTACAGAAGATAATTACATTTGGAATTTTACTGAGTTAAGTCATTTACAGCTTCAAATAGTTGCAGAGAAAAATCAGCCAAAACACACTTAAACTTTTTGTTGTGACTTTTCAGGATAGAGAGGATTTTTTTAAATTAGTTATCATCTTATATGACAAATTACATTTTTTAAGTAAGATTGTCTCAAAAGTTATTTTCTTTAGCTAGTTAATATTTTTCCATTCACACTACAAGATAAGAACTTACTAGAACAGTGGGATATTCATACAGGCTAAGGGCACGTCATAAAATCCCCAAATTTTTACATAACTCTTTGGAAACATCTTTAAATTTAGCACGCTTATTCAGAAGCAAAACAATAGTGTTATTTATCTCCCCACCAAAGTTCACTTCTTATTGATGTGTGATAAGCCCTTTAAAAATTGGTTTCAACAGAACAAACCATATGGCTATTGCTACCTAAATCTTTACGTAGTGGTGGTTATGAAGTGATAACAAGTTCCTGCATTTATTCAGTGGATAAACTTAAATTCTTAATGTTCAGCTAGAATAAAGTGTTCGACCGAGTGTCACGGTTTGCCCCAGTAACTGTTCCAGAGTCCAGATTTGACTGTGGGGCCATTGTTCATTACTCCGAAACTGATGATCTACTTTATTCATTATTCCTCACTCTCCCCCAGAGTTGGCAAGAGAAGGAAAGGAGTTAGACCATCAGTAAGTCAAGTGGTTATCTCCTGGCAGCTTTCTTGTTGTTTTTTGGTGGGTGTGGCCTGGCGGTATTATAGACCTTTTAAGAGGATTCTTTGATTATTTGTGGATTTCATTTGTTCATAGATTTCCCTTCATCCTTCAGCCCTAAATCCAATCAAAGGCAGGGTTTTCAACTTGTGATAGGAACCAAAGAAGATCATGTGGCCAGAAGTTACTATGTGGTAGTTACCTGTGATAGTCCTTGTAATATTTTTGCTTCAGAGTTTGCTCTAATGGAGGAAGAGACAGGGTCTTTCTGAAGGGTTTGGTTTCTTCACAGGTTGAGGGATTCGTTAGAGTGATAGCCTGGTGCTTGTCAAGAGCCACAGTTGGCAAACCACAGATCGTGAGCCAAATCCCCAGAGCTAAGAGAGGTTTTTACATTTTGAATAGCTGGGAGGGAGGGATCCAAAGAAGAATAAATTATGTGAAATTCAGATTTCAGTGTCCATACGTAAGATTGTACTGGAACACTTGTTCGTTGACGAGTTATCTCTGGGTGCTTTTGCACCACAGCAGAACATTTGTATAGGTGCAACAGAGTCCTGTGGCCTGCAGAGCTGAAAATAATTACTGTCCGGCTGATTCGCACAGAAGTATACCAAACAATCCCCGCTCAGGAGGATTAAAAAAAAAAAAAAAAAAAAACAATTTGCATCATATTATTTACAACTTGTTCCCTTAGGGTCTCGGCTACCTAAAGGCCGGCTAACCCCTTGTTACATGTTCCTTCTTTGCCTTAGTGTATAAAACCATTCTAGTCACCACACTGGTCCAGTTTGCCCAGCAGCAGCTTCATATAACAGGTACTTGTCAGTCTTGGGGATCATGGTAACAAGGCTGATGGATGTTCATTCATTTATCCGCTCATCTACCAATTCATTTGGCAAACATTATCCAGAGCCTGGGTGGCAGAAACGTTGGCAGAACACGGCAGAAACGTTGCTGAAGCCAGTAAAGGGTACAACACTGGACAAAGTAAGGCTGCCCTCCTGGTTTTTACATTTTAGAGGAAAAACAGACTGTAAATAAGTAATTTGCCAGTGGCAACGTCCACTCCTTGGGTAGAGCTAGCTGATGCTGATGGATTCTTGAAAATACCAGAAACATGCTCAGAAGAGAGTTTCGGTGCTAGAGAGGGGACGAACCGGAATAGATTAGTTATTATTCAAGCAGATGAAATATACAAGACAATGTTAATAGGTTTAGCAGTTAAAGACCCCTCGCCCTGAGATAAAGCTGGAATGCGGGACAGTTGGGGACAAGGAGACAGTTATACTCAGTAGCTACACTCATTGTGGGCTTCCTATTACTCTCGTGTCCAGCGTGTCTGTGTTTGTGCTGTCACGTTTGCCGTTTCATGTGCCCATGTCTGGAATGTACTTTTTAATTGACGTAATGAACAGTTGCGTGTCCACTGGGACTGAGGTATTGGGGAAACCAGGTCCCTGCAGCAGCAAGAATATGTTGAAGAGGTGTCCTTTTGCTCAAACGGCCTTTCCCTCTTATTTCCTGTTGGCATCGTCTCCCTATTCTGTCAACAGCACGCTAACGAATCACCCCATCTAGAGGGGGTGCCCTGTACATGACCAACTTCTTGACTACTTGCATTTGCCTTAAAGAAGGAATTTTCCAAACCAGGAAATACCTGAACCTCCAAGTATCCAAGTATATTATAGAATTATCATTTATTAACTTGAATTTGAAAAACATTTGTACCACTTAGCACCTCAGGAAAGAGTAATAGAGGTTTGAACAATTACCCACAGGTGTTCCCTATACTGTAGGAGGAGCAGGTCTACAGCCCCTACTACCCAGACCTGCAAGGACTTTGCACAGCAGTACTTAGAGAGAATTACTGTGGTGTTTACATCTGGAAGAGGAGTCACACGTGTACCTCCATTAGAAAAACAAGCCCAATAAGCTCACGTTGGTTCTTACATCATAGATCAGTGGAGGTTCATCATGTCTACCCTAGAGCATCGCTGTGCAAGGATCCCACAGGAGAGTTCTGGAGGGCACCGTCAGCCAGCACCAGACACGACCAAAGCTAATGAAAGCCACTTGAGTGCTGTCCATTTTTAGCCCCCTGGAGCTAAACCCCAGAAACCATAACTCTGACCCAAAACCAAAGGCCCAGTTTGTTAGCTGAAATCAACTTCTCCTAAAGAATTAGATGAAAAAAAAAATTTTTTTTATAACTATCGTTAGTCTCAGGGGATCGTGGCTACAGACGTTTCCTTTCTTGGTGCTGTCTGTACAACACTCTACTTGAATCACCTGAAAAGCCTTTACAATTCCAATGTTGAGAGTTAAGGCAACCAGGCAGAAATCAAGGTGACGGGCAATGAAGTCTGACTTACACCCATCCCATCAGCATTGTGTGTGAGACACATTTGTATTGCTTTTATTTTTGTGGGAAGTTACCAAAACGTATAGAATACGTGTTTTCCTGGCGGTGGGCCCGTTATGTGGAGCTTGACAACCGAGAATGTCTAGTTAATTCAGTTCGCATGTTACACTCTGTTACTGGTCTCAGAGGGGAGAGGGGTCAAAAAGACATCTTAGTGGGCGTTGTAGGCCTTTCTGAATATTTCTCACCACATTTCATTATTACAAAGTCAGTTGAAATTTTTGAATTTTAGCAGTGGGCTAGATGGTGATTAACCCCGTGTATACCTCGGAGCCCAACATTGTAGAGAATTGGTAACCACACATAGGCACCTAACATCAATCATGCGGGTGAAGGACATGGCTTTTTGAGGCGAGGGCGTGTCTTTTAAGATTTTATCTGTTAGATGCTTTCTTTTGACACACTCTTCTTGATGCTCTGCAGACAAGGGGATAGGTTAGAACTGCAGATGGAACGTGTTCCCATAATCGGTGTGCGTGGTCTTACATAGGTCATGAATGTGCACACAGAACACGGGAGCATAGACACAGGGTCTGGAAGTAATGTTGAGGTGAGGAATTGCCCACCCATATGCCACGGGCAGGACTGTAAAGAGGGACCTGAGGCTTCCTTGATAGTTGAGCACCAGCCATTGACCAGACAGGTTTAGGGATTTAAATATTCATCTGGCTACCTGGGCTCACTCAGGCAGGAGATGCATAGGAATCGTCTCAACCATTAAGCTGTGAATGAGATGGCACAGAAGGTTATCTTAGTGGCTAGATAGGAATTCCATCTTGGGAAAGGGAAAAAGCATCTGATTTAACGGACAAGAAAAAGTCTTCTGATGGATTTCCCTTAGAAAGCTGAGGCGTTCATGGTGCAGATCTGTTTTTCTGGCCACACATATTAGTTGTGATGATCATGTGACCTTTGCTCATTTGTCAGCACGTCCTCTCTGGTGTACAAAGGTGGGTTTTGAATGAAAGAGAAAAGGAGCCTTGGAAATGCAGTGTTTGCTCCTGTCTGCAGCTCACCCTGTGTCAGGGGACGGGTCTCAAGACAGGCTTCCTCCAATCCCTCAGCCTGTAGACCCTTTAAAGTGAATGTCAAAAGCCCCCACGGGGAAAAGGAGCCATCCAAACCAGTGGGGATGATCAGCCTGGTCCTGGCAGCAGGTGGTGGTGGAGGGGTGGGACCTTTCTTCCTTAATAATTTGATTCCATTCGGTCACCAGTTATCAACTATCTATTGTATTCTGTGCACGGGATGCAGAGGAGCAAGACAGCCTCTTCCTTCCTGTGAAGTGCAGCCGAGCAGGCCAGGAAGAGTAGCACGTCTCTGACTCCACACCGGGCAGAGTTTATAAGAGGAAGCACAGGAGCATTGTGGAGGGCACGCGGGAAGGGACAGCGGCAAGTACATCGCAGGCCAAGAGAGCCGTTTAAGGACTCGCTTTGATTGTAACGTCAGGGAGGAGAGTGGAAGAATCTGTGTTCGTTCCTAAATTCATCTCTCTGTTCCTCCAGAAGTAGAGTGACCAGCCATCACGGTTTGCTTGCCTGGGACTTAGGATTTCCAGTTTCACAACTGGGAACGTTCCTGGCAAAATGGAATGATTGCTTCTTTGAATCCATTGGATTTGGAAGTGATCTGTACCATGCCTCGTGTTCTGCTTTTAATTTACAAAGAACCTGGGAAACCCTTTGAAAGGGTATTTCTTGAGTTCCCACTATATGCCAAGGCACTGTCCTAGGGACTTCATACCCCTAATTTCATTAAATCCTCACAACTCCCCTGTGAGTGGATACTACCCCATTTCCTCAATGCTAAAAGTTGGTTTTTTTTTTTTTTTAAGGAAAATTAGAACATTTGGAAATCACTACACATCGTACATCTAATGAGCATGAGTCCTGTCCCATTACTTCTGCCATTTCTTGTCCTTTGAAAAGGTATTACCAAATCAGTAATTACCTTAACAATTATTGGCTCTTCGGGGTCAAAGAAATAATTTCCCTGTGCTCTCGCCTTTTACCGATGAAGAAACTGGAGTTTAGAAGATCTCATTAATTTGTTCAAAGCCAATGGCAAATAATGGGCAACGCCCGGGATTCTAGCCCAGCCTGTGTAGCCTGTGCCTCCTTTTATGGCACTGCTGCCTTGCACTTTTCGTGCAGGGTCATCGTGGCCCATTGAGGTTCTGTGCCTACACCCAGGCGTTGCAGATCACTGGTTTTAAAACTTGGCTTTGTGAGAGCATGCCTTTTCTCCGCCTCTTGAAGCTCCCTCCTCAGCAATCCATGGCATTTGGGCAAGACTGAAACTCAGTGACACAGGGATCACTTGGAAGTTTTGTAAATCATCTACCCCAGCAACTGTAAGCTCCAAGAAAACGTCAGCAGGGAGAAAAGTGTGCGAGTTTCAATAGCAGAGGGAGACATTAAGCCTAACACAAATCAGTTACCGCAGAGACTTTGCATGTGATTACTGTACCATTAGCGGTGCTGTTTGTAAGCACACTAGCTTCCTGGACTTTTGCAAATATATTATCTGTGATGTGTCCCCCCCTTTGGACCTTTCTAACACCATTCAAGGCAATACTCCGAAGAGTTCTTCACAGCAGTGGCCTCACAGAGCCTCATGACTCTCCCTAAGTAAGCTCAGAGCCTGTGGGGAAGAAGTCATAATGGCATCATAGCAGCATATTGTCCCTGCTTTGTGACTGGAGCCAAGAAAAAGAAGAGAGAGTCTCTGGGTTTCTCACTTCCACGTCCCCCTTTGAAAACCAAGACACTTATTTTTCATAATTTAAAATCCTGCTTAACTCTGGGAGCATTAGAATTCCTAGACTATGACTTGAGTATTAGTGTGCGTCTGCTTTAAATGTCAAGAGAGTCTTTAATAATAACACGTAAGGAATGTTAAGATGGTGACAGAGTACAATAAAAGTAGGGAAATTCTTCCATTGGGGTGAAATG
Organism: Leopardus geoffroyi; assembly: GCF_018350155.1. NCBI lineage: Eukaryota > Metazoa > Chordata > Mammalia > Carnivora > Felidae > Leopardus > Leopardus geoffroyi. The sequence continues at coordinate 38,423,205 of NC_059331.1, read as the reverse complement.
AACCATAGGTTGCCTACCACCTGAGAGCTGCAGTTGTGTTAAAGAAATCATTTACAAGTTCTCACTGGTGCTGAGTTTTGAAGGCATGTGAATGACCGCAGTTTGATAAAGTGGGTCGAAAATAACTATTTGGTAAATACTCAGGCAGAAGAATTTGATTTCTTCTCCTTCCACATCGCCGTTTCATTTGTTTTTGTTTTTGTTTTCTCGTTTGTCTTCTTTTGATCATACGTACTTTCAAGACCCGTGAGACTGGATGCGCACTGTCTCGCTCAGTTCTGTTTGGATCGTCATTGTGTATAAAACTAACCTGCTGCTGTTAAGGCATACCCAGACTGTGGAAGAGAGCCCTTTCTCCCAGACCTCCTGCATCAAACTCATATGTGTGGGGTCCTTATGAAAACTTACTCCCACATCCCCTTGCTTGGTGTGTTTGGCTTAGCAAGTTTACGTGAGACCCCGGTCAATTAAATTGGGGATCATCATTGTATGGGAATAATCTCGACTTCCCTGCTCATCAGTTAGTTGAGTGCCTGCTGAAACTCCTTGCCTCACCCTCCCTTGGGGGTTCTGCAGTGGTTGTTCAGCCAAGGGGGTGGGAAGAGTGGCAGAGATCTGTGTTTTCATTTAGCATCCCAGGTGCTTTTGACAGTCACACCAGAATGGGAAGGTCCGACTAGGCATCATATGACTGGGATTCTAGTCTTATTTCTGCCCCCTTCTCAGCTCCATGATCTTGGGTAGGTTCACCCTTTGAGCCTAAGTTTCCCTAACTGTAAAATGCAGGAGTAGGACGAGAGGACTTGAAATAGCCACAACAGTCTTTGCTTCTTTGAAATCCAGTGAGGGACTTGGTCCCTTCTTCTCATCCGTCCTTTGGTAGTTCCGGCATTTTTACACATCCAGAATCCTTCATTTATTTCAGATTTTGTTTCTCACGAGTGAGGACCACCAAATTGGGCTTAAAATGATTAGTCCTCCAGACAACATATAAAGTGGTAATGTTAAATGAACCTAAAATCGTGTTCCCTTTTCTCTGCTAAAAGAATGAGTTTAATCTCCTTATTTTTATCTTTGAAGATGTTGAATGGCGCTCCTAGCCTTCGGCGGTTATCAGTGTGTCTGGAGCAGTACACGCGTTCCAGTCTTTCACAGCCAGGACTGTCTAAAACCTAATTTGGGGCCATGGCTAATAGAAGAGGGGATGACCTGTATCAGCCAAGGGGAGAAGAAGCGTTTGCTTAGGATGAGGGAAAGATACAGTGAGAACTAAGGAAATCAATCCAGAAGCAATGGGCTTCATCTTTCCTACACTTTCGTTCCATTCTTCAAAACCTCAAAATTCTCCCCGCGTTGAGGCCAGCTTCAGACTCTGGAGAACTCGAGTTACGCTGGCCCAGGTTCCAAGCATGGGCTCAAGCAGTGGAAGTCTAAATAGGCTAGAATGACTTAACTTTCCTTTAAAGAAAAGTTAGGTATTTTCGAATATTCGTGAAGCACTAAGGCTCTATGCTAAGCTTGTTATGTGCAAGCCCTTATCTAATCCTCAAAACAACCCTTCAGAGTTCAGAGATTATTATTCCATATTTAGAAGAAGAAACTAAATACTTTAAAAAAGGTTACATAATGTGCTCAGAGTCGCAGAGCCAGAATTTGAATCCAGCCTAGTCTGATTATAGTACCCACATCCTTCATCCATTTTCACCGTGCTGTCTCTCTACAAAGTTGGGGGGCAACCTGCGAATAAGCATTGCACAAGCAGGTCCCCTCAATGTGTGGCGCATTGACATTCCTCTTAAACCAGATACCCCTCCTGTGTCCACCAGGAAAACTCCTAGAGAGTAATTCTCTTCTGATAGTACAACATCAAAAAATTGTTTTAATTTGCCAGCCAAATTTTTAGTTGACCTTTGGAGTAAATTTCTCATCCTCCTTCTCTTTGCTTTTCATGGGATTCAGTTTATGAGGGAATGCTGGAATATATACTTGGCAATATTAAATGTTTGTATTGTCATATTATAATAATGAAAGGATGCCATGAAAATTGATGGGGATACTGAACTCATGGAATGATGGCATAAAAAGTAATAAAGAATCTGAAGGCTTTTTGAAGGGCCGGTGTATTAAAAATGCAAGACAGCCCCTGTAGAGAGAGGATGTGGTTTCAATAGGTGTGAATGATTAGCTTTTTTGCCTTAAAGAATGAAAAGTGAATTTGGCAGGGTTTTTTTTTTTCTTTAATTGTTAAAAAGGATTTGTGTTAGAGTTAGAGCTGCAACTGATACAGTAAAAAGCCAAAACCCATCCAAGAATGTATTATATGCTAGTTTGTACTAATAATCAGATAAAAACAGAAACTTGGATTTTTGCCCTTTTTTCTATAACCTCGTAACCACCTTTTATAATAAAGCAGAGCTAGGATGGTAGACTTGAGTTTAAGGCAAAATAAGGAACCTGGGTAATGGACAATGGACAATGAATTCTAAGTGATACTCTCATGGAAAAGTGAGAAAATGTCTCCCATGGCAGTGACCTCCAGGGTTATGGATGTGGCTGTGTGTATAAACTCTAGGTATGTGTTTGTGACATGGTGTTACTACGTTTGAGCAGTAGAAGGTCAGCACGGTAGACATTTGGATGGAATACAGACGTGTGGATTCCTTTTGATGCTGGGAATTTGGATTTCCTTCTACTTGGTCTTGGTAATTGCTACATCGACAATGCTTACCTCCAAATTAAGTCACAGTTAATATTCATCAGACTCTTAAGTAAATATCACCTCTCACCTTTTCATTCTTAATGTTCAGTATGGCAGACTACTTGTTTTTAAAACGAAGTGTGTATGTATGTATGTATGTATATATATACATATATATATATATATATATATGTATATATATATATATGCCTTCATTCCTTCTTGCCCCATGGTAACTCTTGAGACAAAACATTTTTTAAAAATCTAAGAATATTTTGGTTCTAACATCTAAAAACTTAGAACACATTTAAAAAAACACACAAATAACTGTAGAAAAATGCCATTGCTAACATTTAATTGTCCTAACTGAGCCACTTTGGAAAACTAAATTCCTTTAGCATTATGTGTTCAGAGCATCTTTGAGTTTGGCTGTTCAATAACTTACTAAAGAACAGAGGGTGAATAACATAAAGTGGCTCCTAATATGGTATCATTTTCATTTCCTGTTTGTGGAAAGATAAATGCTAACACTGTAAGGCTTTTTCCTTCTTCTTAATTTATTCCTCCCTGCACCACAAGGGAATAAAAAGGAAAAAAAAAATCAAATGTGATATGGCTTGAGACTGAGTCATCCAGTTAAGATACGCCGAAAGCTTTTTCTCTTGCTTTTGTACCTTTTCCCTTCCCTCTCTCTGCCTTTGCCCAAATGCTGAAACACCCCTCTCTCTTAGAAAACACCTTTATTTACAAAATGTCTTATTTGACTTGAATTTTGGAATAATTCAGCTTACCAAAAAATGGGGTTTCTTTTTTTTCTTTTTCAAGAGTTTATCTTTAAATAATCTCTGTACGCACCATGGGGCTCAAACTTACAACTCCAAGATCAAGAGTCACATGCTCTACCAAGTGATCCAGCCAGGAACTCCCCAAAATTGGTATTTCAAAGATTTAAGGTTAATTATGTGACATAGAAGAAATGAGTCCCTTCCTAGTTCAAAGGCATTATTTTGGATAAGTGGTCTATAAAAGTGCTGTTCTAAGTAAGACTCTCTCTACAACCCTTCTCTCGTGCTTGTTTTCTCACCCCCCCCCCCCACTCTCTCTCTCTCTGTCACTCACTCATTCGTTGCGTCTACATTTCCCCAAAATTCCACAGCCCTTCTCTTAACTATACCTTTATCTTTTGGAACTATATTTCCCACTTACTTTACAGAGGTAATTATTATCATGTCTGGTATTTTTGCCCAGAGCATCTTTGCCGTAGACCTCTTTGCTGCAGCGATTTTTACCACAGAACTAATTGTCCTAAAGCAATTTTGCCATAAGAGATTAAAAAAAAAAAAAAAAAGTAACTGGTTGACAGTTTGGTTTGACACTTTGGTTTCATTTCTCCACTGACAAAGTATTTCCATTTTTACATTTATATAATGTACAAATGTAAATCTTAACCCTCATGCTGGGGTGTACCATGGCACGGAGTTTTCAGCCCCCGTTTCCCATAGAACTTGGGAACATCTGTCACTGGACATGTGACAGTAGGCCGAGCACAGAGAACAGCGTAGAAGGCTTTCACAACATAGCACGGAGCTCAGTTACAAACATATATTCTAGTATTTGGAAACCCTTGCCTCTTCTAATGAAGGAAGAAATTTTAACGAGAGTGAATCAAAGCAACAAAAAACCGTGATACTGCGAAGAAAAGAGTTTGAAGCTAGGTGAAATGCCGAGGTAGAATCCACAAAAGAAAATCCATTATTTGTGCTGTTGTTGCCACCATCTCCACTGTATCTTCTGAATGCGTCCCAAATATTTTTTTTTTTAGTTCACAGGAGAATCCCTTTCATTTTGTGACTCATTTTATGTGTGTTCCCTTATGCCCTTCTTCACCATCCCTCTCTTATTTGCTACGATTTTATCCTTTATGGTAAAGTTGTCTTCTGGACGATCAGGTGTGCGGCCAGAATGCTGGTGGCAAAACTATCTAGAATCAATTATTTTATGTCCCCTTTGCCCAGGTGTCTTAAATGATCAAAACTATCACCATGTTAAAATGGTTGGAGGCATGTATAAAGAAAGTAGCATCCAGTGAATAGTATTTGAGTGCCTCCAATGTACATTTGATGAAAAACTTGGGTGCTGTCAGAAGGTAATTATCTGTACAATGAGAAGACTTAAATTTTTGCTCAGATAGGACTAACACATAGTAGGTGCTCACATACTGAGGAAATGAATGATGAAGCTTGTTCTCCATGCCCTTGACCATAAGAACTCGTCATCTCCTGTAGCCCTGTGCTTGCCCGGCTAACACTGCTTTGCAGCACTGTGCTAATCCATGCCTGCCTGTTAAGAAAGGTGAAGTTAATTTTGCATAAATGTCCCCATGTGTCTGGGAGCTTTTCCACAAGCACAAAAGATGAATTTATGAGTTTTAGCTACCTAGCTCATTTTCCTTTGGCTTCCTCATGAATAAGATTGGTTAATAGGCATGATTCACGTTTTTGTCTTTTAGCTGTCTGTGTTACATGGGACTCCTTGGTGCCAGCAGGTCTAGAACTTCCCAGTTAAAAGCTAATGCATCTTGTGTTGAGAAATCTCACACTGACACCTCCAGTTACTTCGAGTTTGGCAATGGTTGTGTAGATTTCAAAACGATTAAGCAATGAGAAAGATTTTGTCATGTGCAATGGTGCTATAGTTTAATTTGGAATATGTATCATTTTGGATGTTAAAATAGTAATGCATCTGTATTCAAAGAAATAACAGAGCACTTTCTTCCTACTAGCTTGCAAAAGACAAAGAGCGCCTGCAAGCCATGATGACCCATCTGCACGTGAAGTCAACAGAACCCAAAGCCGCCCCTCAGCCCGTAAGTACCGAGCTACACCAGGGGAAACTTCACACTGTTTCTTTGCTGCTTCCTCACCCCTAAGCCTAGGGGGCAGGAAAACCTACTCTGGCAGCTGTTAGTATTGAAGGACATAAGTCAGTGGAGTGTTTCCGGTTACCTTCTATAAAGGGGGTGGTGTGCAGGGCATTTCACAACGTAGAGGATGATTCAGAATCGGTCTTTGGCCACGAGGCCCAACAACTAGCTCTTCGGGACAGATGATTGATGCTGTACCAGGGTATGAAAATATGATAGGTCGCCGGGAGGGGGAAAGGTCTTTCTAAATGGTGTGAACCCAGAAAGAAGACAGCCAGACCATGGAGTCAGAAGAAAAGGGCATTTCAGCCTGCATTAGCCAAGAGACTGCGGGTATGAGAAAGGGAGTGAGGGCCAGTGCAGTCTAACGGTCACAGAGGAAAGACATAAGAAATAGGAAGCACCCTGTTGGAATAGCTGGAAGCTAAAATTGTGGAGGGCATCTAATGGTTATTAGAGAGTTAGAAGTGAATATTACTCTTTTGCAGTTAGGAGTTCCAACATGGTATGTTGAAATTACGTTTAACTTTTAGGAATCTCCTACTTCTTGCCTTGTTTCCTTTTCCTTAACCTTGAAGAGTGCCATCCGAGCACAGACAGTTAATATCTAAGCAGAAGGATGGTTTCTAAACCCCAAATCCTGTCTTGGGCCTCATTCCTTGCTATAAATTGATCTCTTTAACAGTTGTATTTCTCATATACTTATATTTCTAAAAATCTCCTTAGTAGCTTCTACTGATTATTCAAAATGGAGAGAGTGCTTTGCTTCTTGATTTTTAAGATTTGTAAAATTTAAAGGTACACTGCCTTTATTTGATTTTGCTTGGAGTCACTGTGTGAAAATTAATTGAGCGTTGACAATCTATAGTTAGTACCAGCAATTTTAATCAATATGCAATGATGCAGCGTAATGGCAAAGTATTGGTTTATCTGTTTTGACTGATTTTTTTCTATAAATAAAGCAAACATACACCCATATATGTATGATTTATGATGATAGAAATAAAACGGAGTCAGACTATTAACCCAGCAAATACGGTAGCCTGCCAAGATGCAGTTGGCAGACAAAATTAATGTCTGAAACAGAACACATTACTGAGATATAGGACATAAAATCATTAAACACTTTGTGCATCCATTTTTACTAGGAGAGAGCCCTTAGTTTCCGTGTGTTTTGCACTAAATGGCCGTAGGACTGAATGTGTAGGCTACCAAAAAGAAAGGGAAACAAAAAAACCAAGGCCATTGGGTATAATGGGATGAGTAGTCAGTTGTGCCATTTGTGTTGACTTCATCAGCCCCTTCTTGTAATCATAGGAGCCCAGTTTAGGAAGTTGGTAAGACCCGGAAATGACTTCATGGGGTTTTCCAGTGGGCACAGCCAACTGCTAAGGGAATCGATAGCCTTTGGAACCCTCATAAAGTCTTCAGGTGGCTTCTGTTTGGAATGGCTTTTTCCCCAGGATGAGGGGTATGGGTCTTTAAAGCTAGTAATAGGGGAGAGAATGGGATTATCTCTTACTTCCTCCATGGATTCAAAGCAATGATAGAATACTGTTTGGCCTCCGGACTCTGGGAGGGACTCATTTTGTATCATGGGGCTCTTTGGGAGGAGGAGGGATGAAAGTGGAGAAGGATTTGTGAAACCTCATGGGACGCTCCGTGAGTGCTGGGGCAGGGTGTTGGCAGAGAGGGCCATCCATCCAGGTAAGCCTGCATAGGCCACAAAAGGACCCTTGGGAATCTCCATGAAGACCAGTGTGAAGCAGCCAGTAAACAGGGAAAAGCAGTCGTGGGGGAAATGCACTGGGGAGGAAGGTTTGTCTTGATTAGTATTTAAAAAAAAAAAAAAAATGTTTTACATTCTAGAAAATTGTAACTTTGAAGGGGACCTCCTACTAAATTTATTTTTAACTGTTCTATTGAAAATTCTCTACCACTAGTCAACATTATCTCTTAGTAGTTCAGCACAGTATTTCTTTATTAAAAGAAATAGGCACGAATATTTTTGACTGAAAAATTAATAGCTTTTGAATTCATACACAGCAGGTTTTCTTTTGCAAAGAAGTCCAATATCGCTGCACAGCACTTCTATAACCATTTATTTAGTGTCCAAGTCAAACCTTTGACAGCTAGAGCAGCGCTACAAGCCAATATAAAGAACTCCAAGATGTAAACCAACAATAGGCCGTCTGTGTGAGGTTTGCCATTGTCAAATACATAGATTGTTTGGATTAGTTTATGTAAATGTACTGTTGTATTACCCTTTGAAAAAAAAAAGATCACATTTGTGTATGAAAAGTGGTTCCCTTCACAGGCAGCATTATAAATTCCTTATCCTTTAACTTACATGTAAGAAGTAAAAATTGGTGCCTGACAAGCAGATATTGCGTGACACTCTGTTGCTGGAGTGAACCTGCCTTCTTTTCATTTATTGGAAAATAGAAAATTTTATTACAGATACCATCTTATAAATCAGGAATTATTAAAATACGTATAGGTGAGGCATTGGGAAATTAATTATAAAAGGTAGACGTGTAGTGTTCTGCATAGATTTCTCACTTCCTTGCCAAAAAGGGGCGGGGGAGGCACAGGCGTTTCGCAAACCCTTGGTTCTTTCAACTTGAGGGATACAGAGCTATCTGATGATCGATTCTCAGGTGCAAAATATTCCTTTTCCCTGCAATTAATTTATTCCACCTTAAATAATAGAATGCACCGTGTATCCTTCTAGAATCTTTGATTTGAAATAAGCAGTCGTCAGGATTCAGATCTAACCATAGATGGGGACTTTCATGTTACAGCCTTGCCAGTAAGTTGATGAAGTTTTTTTTTTTTTCTTTTTTCCGTTTCTGTTTAAAAGGAACTGCATGTTTATTTTAAAATTCTTAGTCACTAAGTGATAGAATGCTTTGCTGTAAACGTTGCTTTTCACTGAATGCCATTTGGGTGGTACATGTCATTTGTTGTATCCCGTCATCCAACTGGTCGCTGTTGCACTGCATCAGAGAAACTGCCACAACCTTCTTGGATTGTTCTTACCTCCGCTCAGACACGTTCCCCGGACCCTGTTGCGGAACCCGTCTTCCCCTGTGGGTAGTTGGAGGATATGCTCACCTCTGGACAGTCTCGAGTGTTTAGACCTGGCTCTAAGCTCATCCCACACTGGGACGTGCATAGGTGAGCTGGAGGAGGAGTGCCCAGCGTTCCTTTTCCTCGGACACCTTCAGTGGCACCTCTTCCTGCTTTGCCATAAAATCCTTTAGACCAGAAAAGAGCTCTCCTTTAGTAATTTATACCCAGGGCTCCCACGGCCTGTTATGTTTGGAAAGGGAATTCCTGCACTTAAAGCCCAGCTATTTTATCAACAAGTATTTATGAAGTAAGCTGCTAAAAGCATAGAGCCCCCTCCCTGCCACCGAGGTGTTTGGAGTCTTGTGGGACAAGCTAACAACCACACACACCCACTGCATGAATTGTGCCCCGTGTCGTTAGAACGGCTCACCTATATCGGGGATTGAGAGAGTCTTCAAAAGGAAGCAACGGAAAGGAGTCCGATCAGCGATTCTTTCCTTGGGTTCGGAGTAGGGGCGTGTGTGTCTGTGAGGAAGGCGACTGGGAGAGGAAGGCATGTCACGGGATCAGTGTGGAGGAAGCAAAGGGCCAGCCAACATCAGATAAACTAGGCTTTCCATTTTTTAATTTATTTTATTTGTCAGCTTTTGATTTTATTAAGGCTGGGCCCGGCGTGGAAAAGGATATGTAAAAGTTTCCCAGAGCGGCCGTATATTCTAGCAGTTGGGTAGGCACGGCGGGAAAAGCCTTTCTTGACATGAGTTGTAAAAGATTCTTCTCCTTTCCGTGTGAAGAGAAGCAAAAAACCCGACAGTAGTAAACTACCCTGATGAGACTGATGGCTATTCTTTCGTTCCAGACTCAGTAACATTCTCAAAGTAAACACCAGAGTGGATTGCTTGGGGGTTCGTGTCTCCACGCTTGCTCCATGGAGAATTTGCTGAGCTGTTTATTTCCTTGGAGGGAAGCGTAACTCAGAGGACAAAACAATAACAACAAAAGAAGCATATCTGTGTTAGGACTTTATTAAGTTGTTAAGGATTTTTTTTTTAACACTTCCCTCTCATAATGTCAGGAGAATCCTGTAAATCGTATTTTAAAATACTGAGGACACAAGAGGGACACATTACTTCACGGTATTCCTGCACACCAGAAAACAACTCCTGATGCTGGAAAAACCACATTCCTTCAGATTTGGTGGGCAAGTAATTATAGCGTAGGTAGTAGATCCTTCTTTATGAAAATGTTATAAAACACTTACAGGAACTTGGATATTTGAAGCAAAATGCAGTATTACATTTTCCTTTTTATGCATTCTCTTTTCCTCCAACCATAGCAATTAGGACTGTTATGAAATAGTTTTTAGCTGCTATAAAAACAAAGTGTCCCCCCCCCCCCCCCCACCACACACACACACACACACACTTGAAAAAGGGGTCTTTTAAGTCCTGAAGAAATGGCTGATCCTTTGGGCTGCTTGCAGCCTTGCTTTAGGGCTAGAGAAACAATATTAGGCAGCCATAAAAGATTCTCTAGCACAACACACACAAGCTATTTTTATATACTGTGTTTCATGAAGCCCTCCCTGCCCGTCCCCACCTCTGTACCATCACTTTCTCGTTCACTGCCCTCTGCCAGTGCCTGGCCCAGTGCAGTAGCTGGGACACCAAACCAAAGCTTCCCGTGCCCTGTCCTAGCTGCCCCACGGACGCCCCTTAGGCCTCAGGAAGGCGGGCCCGAACACCAGCCTTTCGCGTCTAGAAACACTGTGCAGTTTAAAGCAGGCCTCGAGCCTGCTCAGGACCGTAAAACAAGAGCAGAAAAACGAGTTCTGTGAGCCTCAAAGTCTCTACTAAGCAGCTAGGTCCCCTGGTGTTTGGGTTTCAGGTCTGCCTTTTGTTCTCAGAATCTGTTTTCATGTGAGGCAAGAGCACAAACAAAAATAAAAATGAGTTCTTATGGGAATACTTACAACAAGTCTGTTTCTGTCCGGGGTTTACATCAGTGGTTTGTTTATTTTTTAAAAATGTGAGTGACTCATCATCTTTAAAAGAAGAGAGGAGGTTACTGTTTAAAAACTCGAGATTAATCTTTGAGAAAAGGGCTCGGTAGAGTAGCAGGCAGCTGACAGAGTCCTAGTAGTCAGGATGGGTAAGCTTCCCAGGATAGTCCTTGTGGAAGTGAGCTGGGGGGAAAGCCGGTGGTCGAGAGCCCACGTGCATTTGAAACAGAAAACCCTCCAGCTAGTTCAAGTGACGTAAGAATTTAACTTCTGGCCAGACCCTCAAAGCGATTATCTTTGCCCAAGTCATCACATGACGGAAACTTGCCATGTAGAAAATATGAGAGTTACTAACTTTTCTAAACATAGCAACTTCTTTTGAAATAGAAAATGGACACAATAAGAAAAATAGGAAAGAAACCCTCCCTGCCTCCCAGTTGGATCCCTTCCTGCTCCATGCCCCAGAAAAAATAAATAAATAAAAAATAATCTTTTAAAACCTTAACTACGATCAGAAACACGAAGCGCATATGCTTTCATTTCTAATTGATGATTATATTAAGATTTAATAGTTTACAATTAAGATGAATATTTCAAGATTATAGCAAAACCCACACCGTTCCCGATTTGCTCTTCTAAGATGGTAATTAATTTTTCTTTTTCTTTCTGTGTGTGTGTGTGTGTGTGTGTGTGTGTGTGTGTGTGTGTGTGTCCGTGTCCACTGTTTTCAGAGACCTTAATTAAAAGAGCAGGTTTGGTTTGAACACAGAGCCTGTTTTGAATCCTTTCCCCCCCCCCCCCATCTTGTCTCTCCCTCGTGACCTTCCTCCCCGAAGATGGTTTCTCCTCAAGACAAGCATGTGATCATCAAACAGAAGTTTAAAAGTTAACAAACTTCTATAGCAGTTGACAAGGTTGACATTTCATTAACTTGTTGGTTCAGCCTTCAAATGATTTCACGAGGCGAAGCACCCCCTGTTTGGAGTTTACAGCTTTTTGTTCTTCCTTCCCTCACAGACTACAGTCATGTTTAATTTGGAATCTGGGCTCCTTTGGCAAATTAGCAATTAGAACAATTTTGTGGGAATATGTATATGTGTCATTAGTTTTCCTGCAAATTAATAGCAAGGGCAGAGGTCGGGCAGAAATTTTCCACTTGACTGCCGTTCCTCTATTGAGACTTGGCACTTGGTTGTGGAATGGCCACAGCTGCTCTCAGCCACCCTCTTCCTGGAGGAACTGTCTTTTAATTAGTTTACCTCACAGCCATCATTACAAATATTACTGCCTCCCCTCCTCGAAGTAAAATTACTGTTTCTACAAAATATTCCAGTGACATCTTGCACCACCTCACATTGGTGGTGGGGTCACTCGAATACAGCATTTAATCATTAGATCACCTCCGTCCGCGTCTCCTAATTAGAACCCTTACAATACATTTTTATCTGGTAATTAGCTGAGATTGGCTGCTTCCTCTGTGGCTTATTAGAGACAGCCCAGCAGTGGGTGTGAATCACGGTGTCATTTGTCAAGCCTGGTAAGCCCCCTCTCTCCTCTCTTCTGGCTTGTGTTTATTTCCATTTGCTACCTGAGCTCAACAGCCTCCAGAAAACGCAACTGCCTATGTCTTTGTGGGTTGTGCTCACCCTGGAGGGATTTTATTTTGCACTGTTGCTTTTTGGGTACAAGCAGGCCAGGTGTTAAGACCTGTGGTAAAAGCCACAGATGTCCGATTCTTTTCACATTTTATGACACAGTACCATGTGACTTGTCTGATCTGCATGAGCACCAGAGGATGGCTTTGTACTTGATGAATGTTTACCTGAGTTTTGAGTTTTTGGAGTGGAGTGGACTTGGTGCCCTTCCTCACCAAACGGGACAGGAGCAGGCACAGTTCTCGAGGCCGTGGGGTTTCTAATTTTCGTTGCGTGTTTAAGAAAGTGACGGTGTTGAGGGGTACCGTTCTTAAATGGAAAAGAAAAGCCAAGAAGTACAATTACTCTCAGAATCGCTTTACGGTTGTTACGCACACTTTCCCTTGAATAGCGTCTGTATTTGATGGTAAGCTCTTCAGGGGCAGCAGTTAAATGTTCTATCCCTGTTTTTGTCATTTCTCTTCCAGATGCCTTCTGTTGGCTCAGTGGTATTTATTGAATGTCATTTATAGGCGGGGATTAAAGCTATTCACTGAATCTTTTCCAAAAATAAGCATACAGAAAAATGAAACAGGCTAGTGTTTATTTTTCCCATTAACTGGGCCTGGCATCACAAGCGTGTGTCTGACTTTCGGTTCAGGTTCAGGATAGAGGCAAGTTACTTCATCGATCAACAGCCTCAGTTTGCTCACCTGCAAAATGTTGACTAATAACATCTCACTTATTGGTGATGGTATGAGACCTCAGTGAAATCATGCAGCGGCAGGTGATTTACAACAGTGGTTTCTACAAATGGTATCCATGACTTTCCAGGGTGTTTGGCTATTCTTACATCCAGCAGCATCTGAATTTTAAAAGCTGTATATTTATGAGCAGTAGCCTTTGAGGCACTAATTTCCTTGACCCGTTGCTTGGGCTGATGCTTATACACACTGCTGCTGTACTTGGTCAGTGATTAAGGCCCAAGGCAAAGAGGAGGTCAGCCCCAACCTTCCCCCTTGGCTTCTCAACTCCACTCCATCCCATGGCTGCTCCTCCGAACTGTAAGCACTTAGTCTGCAAATGCGTGTCACCAAGTCAGGTTTCCAGCACTCATAAAAAAGCAGCTCCCAGCATTGGCCCAGCTTGCGGGGGGGGGGGGGGGTGGTTAAGGGCAGTGTCCTCTCCATAGCTTGCTCTCCTCAGGAGAAGGGTCTGGCGTTAGCAGAGTCAGCATTTCAAGAGGGGAGTTACAGAGCCAAGCACAAGTACAGGCTTGCAACCCAGTATTCCTTTCACAGTACCATGTGTACATTTTTCAATTAATATTTACCTAACGACATTTGATCCTTCTTTTCTTCACATCACTCGTCTTTATTTCGTTGTGCTTTTTTATGGAACCACCCTAAACATACGGGAGGTGTTCTCATGGCTTTTTTTCATTACCAGAGGATGGTAGGTTGAGTCTTCTCAACAAATTTGAACTTTTCATAGGCTCTTTATGAATCCGGAGGAATCTCATGTTTAATACCTTGTACAAATAATGCCTTGTCCATCTGCAATGGTGAAATACTTATGTTGTTAAATGATGCGAAATGTGGTTTGAGAAGACATTACCAAATAAGCCTACTTTGCGTGGGTTTCTTGGATTGGAGGCTGGCTAGAAGTATCTGAGATAGCAATTATGTGTAAATGGTAATATGTTGAAAATAACCAAGTTCTTTATCATAGCCAGACTTACATTTCTGGGAGAACAAATTGTGGGCAAAGGGGACAAGCCCTTTTCTTCAGTGTTATTAAGAGAAGCACTTCAAGGTGAAGTCTAAATGGAAGGAAGGAGTAAGTACTCCTTCATTTTCCTGTATACTCCTTCAAATAAATAAACCCCTTTTCCTGACCTGATGCTATAGATTCGATCATATTACTGAACATTTGAAATCTGAAGAAAAGTTTTTAGTTTCTGATCTTTTTGCATGTCATTTTTCTTAATTAACAGATTCCAGTCGTACATTTATTAGAGTTTAGTGAAGATTACCCATAAAGCTTTCAAAGATTAGTCTCTGCCAACTGATGTAACTAAATGCTGGTTTACTGGATCAGTGCCATTCTTTTTAATAGGAGTCATAATAGGCCAGACATCTTTGTGATGGCTCGCTCCCTGAAATTACATTATGAAGTAGCCTATCACTGTACCAGCCAGTGTGGTAGCCACTGGCTGCGTGTGGCTATCTAAATAAAAGTTTAGGGGCACCTTGGGTGGCTCTGTCTGTTCCACGTCTGACTCTTGGTTTTTTTGGCTTAGGTCACCATCTCACGGTTTGTGAGCTCGAGCCCCACATCAGGCTCTGCGCTGACAGCCCAGAGCCCGCTTGGGATTCTCTGTCTCCCTCTCTCTATGGCCCTCCCCTGCTCACTCTCCCCGTCTCTCTCAAAATAAATAAATATTTTAAGTTTAGTTTTAATAAAAATGAGGCAAAAACAGTTCCGCACTGGCAGCAGCCCTTTGCAAAAAGTGCTGTTTGGAGAGCTCAGGTCTAGCCCAGCGTATCCCAAGAGGTGGCTTCTGCAACGTTGGGGTTCAGCGGGTGCTACCAGAACTCCCATCTCCCTATGTGCGGTCTGCCAAGCACAGCATGCTACTCAGGAGGGTTCAAAAGCACAAGTACTACAAAGACGGTTCTTGATGACTGAAGAAATGTTTTGACCCTGAACTTGTCAGACTCACTGGGCTAGATAACCCCTTTCTGCAAACACTCATCTATAACTGTCTTTGGAGAACACCTGTGTTTCCACGGGTCCATATCCTTTGGACATGGCCAGAGGTATTTTCAACTACTCCGTGGACTCGCCTCCTATTCCAGTTGATGATAAGTATCTGTTTAGAGAAGGAAAAGTAGCCAGGCATTTCCTGTGTTACTCCTGCTGGATTTCAGATGCCTTCTTGCTCACCGTCTTTTGCGAAGGTCTTCTAAGGATTATTCTTGTCCTCACAGCTGAATCTGGTATCAAGCGTCACACTCTCCAAGTCTGCATCAGAGGCTTCTCCACAGAGCTTACCTCATACTCCAACGACCCCAACTGCCCCCATCACTCCTGTCACCCAAGGCCCCTCCGTCATCACCACCACCAGCATGCATACGGTGGGACCCATCCGCAGGCGGTACTCAGACAAATACAACGTGCCCATTTCTTCAGGTAGATACTCCATCTGTGCCTCCTGTAGAATTGTAACATGCAGTTCTTGTAGACCAGCCTCTCTTTAAAAAGTGATAATTAATAGGACAATGATTCTTATTTAGCAGATATCGCGCAGAACCAAGAGTTTTATAAGAACGCAGAAGTTAGACCACCATTTACATACGCATCTTTAATTAGGCAGGTAAGTAAATAACACAGTATGTGAAATTCTAGCAAAAGGTATACATGTGCATGGATATATTATATTGATGAAGTAGATTTAAAACCGTTTAGTATGCAGGCATGCTAAAACCTTTTCTATAAGGTTTTTTAAAACTGCAATATATAACATAATTGCTTTTGATTAAGTATTACAATACGATGTGATTATTAGGAAATTCATTTCACACAACAGTGAAAATGAGCCTGTTTAAAGATGGCAAGTCAATTATCACAAGCTACAGTAATCTCTGATCCCTAGAATTAATCTGAGCTCTAAATAATTACTGAGCTTTAATCAGCTAGTGAAATGTTTTGCATTTCTCTTTGATTCTGCTTTATGAATGACTAATAAATTAATATTTCTGTACGGAAACAGAAATAAAAACTCAAAACAATTAGATAATTCCATTTTGAATTTTGCTATTGAACTGTTAAATACAACCATTAATCTTAGATCATTTTGTGAAACCTTTCTTGGGCTTTAGCTCTGAATCATGGTCATTTTATATTTTCAAGAAACTGTATAATGACGATTCTGCTGATTTGGTCATAAATTATCTTCTTTTGTCACTTTTGCTTCACAGGCCATTCTCGAATCTCCAGAAAAGCAGCTAACACTAAATGAAATCTATAACTGGTTCACACGAATGTTTGCTTATTTTCGACGCAATGCTGCCACGTGGAAGGTAAGCTTTCTCACAGGCCTGTTTAGGCTTGGATCTTACCTTTTTTCTTTTCTTTTTTTTTTTTTTTTTTTAATTAACATTTTTTTAAGCTTATTTATTTTGAGAGTGTGAGCCCGAGTCGGGGAGGGACAGAGAGAGAATCCCAAGCAGGCTGTGTGCTTTCAGCACAAGCCCAACGCCGGGCTCGATCCCACAAACCATAAGATCATGACCTGAGCCCTGATCAACAGTCCCACGCTTAACCGAGTGAGCCAATCAGGCGCCCCGGAACTTTCCATTTATAAACGACTTTGTTGTAAGATACATGAGTATTGTTTTCATACACACAGAGTCAGAGTTATGGGAGTATTTTAGCGAGCGGATAGTTTATTGGGATTAAAATGCTGGGACAGAAGACTCCTATTACATTGGCATCAGATTTTGGATGGACCAGCCAGTAAAATCATTTCTATCTGATTGTTACTGTTTAAGGGAAAAAGAATAGAGGACACTGTTGGCCCGATGTTGAGGTTGTCCTGTTATTTAAACAAACCTCATGCTTTTCAGTCTTCAGCCTCCACCAGAATTTGCTGAGATACACAGCTTCTTTTTTTTTTTTTTTTTTTTTTAACCTGGGGAACTAAGACAGACTTCACATAACCTTAACAGGTTTGATTCAGAAAAACAAACAAAAATTTTTAAAAAGCTCCTTACTGTAATTAGTAGAGAAAGCTACACAATCTAAGTAGTAGCACTATATATAGGAGTCATTACAGGAAAGCAAAATACATGATTAAGGTTTTGGATTTAGTTCCTTTTTTTTTCTTTTTTGCATCAAACTATTAATCAGAGATTCATAGATACTCTGAAAAATTGTGTACCTTCACTCTAACACCAAACATCTGTTTGCTGTAAAACAGATCAAATTCCTCAGCTCCACGGGGAATGCCCTAACAAGGCTGGAGGGTCACATGACATACCTCATTTCTAGTTGGGTCATTTTCTACTGTATTCAATGAAGCCCTCACAAATTTTTGAATTTTACCTCTCAATTTCTTGATTTAAATGTTCCTGCTATTGAAGAGGGCCAGTCCCATGTCACAATTTTTTTGCTCTTTTGCTACCTAGAATTCTCAGAATCCCCCAATTCCACCACAGTTTGGAACATTTAAAATGCACATATCATAGGATACTGTACGTCCTCATAAATATGATAGGGATTAATGTTAGGGTGCAAAGGAAATTCGCTTTGCTACTTTTTAAATTTTAGATAGGACAAAAACAAAAACAGAAAACACGTTTCCTCTCTTATGTTCTTGGTAAGTTAGCATTTTAAAAGAAAATGAGTATAACCATAGAATTAATTTATCAACCTTACCCAGCCCTGCGTATCTATTCTGGCTTGAAGTGTCCTTTTTCATTCCATTAAAACACTTGGGTGCTGAAGGAGACCTCTGTTCAAGATCTTACCCTTTCTTCCTCAGCCTCCCTTAGGGGATAAAATCCAGAGCATCTTTAGCTATGAATGCTTTCAAAATACAGGAAGCATAAGCATGAAGCAGACATTTTCTTCAAATTGCCTTTTTTAAATAGCAAATGATCAAATTTAAAAATAATTACTAGTTGTGAATATGAAATTTAGGCTCAGATCTACAGCTTTAACTTTTTCATTTTTGCAAACTGCAGGAAAAAGTGCCATCAGTATGAACCATCCTAGATAAAGTACCAAATGATTCATCTTATTTGTATTGTAATCTTAAAAGATGAAATGCCCAGTTTAAATTGTGACTGAAAGGGGCTTACTCATCTTTTTGGGAAACTGGATTTCTGGATATTTTTGCAGAGCTGTACAGTCTTGGAAAACAAACCTCAAGTTTGAGTTTATATCATACATGGCTATATGCTTGAGACAGATCAATAGCAATCCTTCTGGCAGATGTGGTTTCTTTAGATCTTTTGCAGGGCTAAACCTTTCGATGCTTATTTTAAAATATTAGACAATGATAAGGTTGAGGGGAAATGTTGATTTTTTTTCCCCCAATTATGTCTTCAATGTGTATACATGATCTGTCTGGGATTTTTAAAAAGAAAACTTGGGTTTATTTTAAATCTCCTTAGTATTATTGTTTTAGGAGGTAAGAGGAGATCCTTAGTATCCCTCTCCTGTGCCTTAATACAGTATAAAAAAGAAAAAGTTTCTTGAAAGAGGAGACTACAATTACAAGCATACTTGAGAGGACAGATTTTTTCCCATATAACACGAGATAAAATTTCAGCGATTTCTCTTTTGTTTTGTTGTTACGCAAACCTACCCCACCAATTAGAACCGGAAGTGTCCTTCCATAATCAGCTGGATGTTTTGAACCTCCCCCCATGATGCTGGCATTGCTCAAAAACTCTGAGACTTTATCCCGTGGATTCCCCTTGTGAGTAGTTGATGACTTAGCTGTGAAAGAAAACTTGTCTCCTTATCTTTGAATCTGCCGTTAACGAAAAAGAAAAATCCTCACTATCTAGTTGGATCCCTCACAGAGTCACCAGTGGTGATTACCTACGCCTTGAAACACTTCTCCGTGTGTTTGGAGAGGAAGTACTGTGGGTAGCACCAGAGGCGGCTTGCAGGACGTTTGAGCAACGGCAGCATCATTGGAAGGGAGTGGCGGTACTACAAGGCAGGGGAGATGGGATTTCTGCGTCCCCTCTTCACGCCACAGTGGTCACCCCGCTTCTTCCCTGTAGGAAGAAAGTTTTGAGTAAATGACATGGGTCTTTCTGCAATGTCCTCTTGTCTCACTTTGAGTCTAAGTCACTAAGTTCAACCAAGAAGGTTACAGACCTGAAGCTGTGCTTCCTACTGGCCCCATTACGGGTTGTGCATTTCAAAGGAAAGATGAGCTGTGGAGTTGAGATCCTCCTTTCTGGTGGAGTTTAGACATCAAGGGTCTCAGTTAAGAAGGTTCTTAGAAGTGACTTTTAACCTTAAGAAAGAAACACGGTGGGGGGAATATAGAAATATGTATCTTTAGGAACCATCAGCTTCAGCAGTAGTCTCTTTTTGCCATTGAGAGTTTGACTCAAGTCTTCCTCTGGCGTTTTCTGTTAATTAAGATAATTGCCCCTAGCAAGAGCCAAGTTTGTATATATTCGGGAAGGTAAGACATAGTTTGATGGTGGATACTGATGCATTGGGGCTCATGTCATTCCCTTATCCTGTCACCCCCATGAGGCAATGCTCTCAATGGCAAAATCCAATTGAGATAAATCTGACAAAACCCACAGAAGGTACTAAAGCCAAAATATTGAAGAACAAAAAAGAACCAGGACGAAACGTGTTCAACAATATTACCACCTTGCACGATTTTTTCCAATACCCCTTTTTACGGGAGAGAAGTGGGCTTAAAGGGGACAGTTTTATGCTTTTACATGTTTCTTTATTTTGAAGTGACATTAACAATATTTTCAGATTTTTACTGTGAAACCTATTTTGGGCTGATATGCATATTAACTATTTCTTCTGGTTCACTACTACCAGAGACTAAATTTAAATGCCAAAGTATAATTAAGTGGTAATTTTGGGTTTTTTTTTTTTCTTTTTTTTTTTTTCTTTCTCCTTTTGGAAAAGGCATCCTTCACCACAAGAAGGTCGTCCACGGGGGTGGTAGCTACAGGTCTTGGGGACGGTTTTACAAATGCGGACTGTGAGGCTGAATGTACTGCTGTTTTTGGAGTCTTTTCTTATAGAAAATGTAAATGTTCTCTCTTTTATACTTGCTGCAGAATGCAGTGCGTCATAATCTTAGTCTTCACAAGTGTTTTGTGCGAGTAGAAAACGTTAAAGGGGCAGTATGGACAGTGGATGAAGTAGAATTCCAAAAACGAAGGCCACAAAAGATCAGTGGGTACGTCCACCATGTTTGAACTTCTTAGCCTAGCTCGGATTGTGCTAACAAGTGCAAAGTAGAGGCTTTTGGCTGCTAGATGGTGTTAGACCAAAGAACTGGTTCCACGTTGTCTCAATTAAGGGAAGCAAAAAAGCATTTCATCCCTCCTGTTTTGTATACCCACCAGTCCCCCCGCCCTGCTTGCCGGTCTTTGTTACATCACACGCTAGTAGCTTTTAGGTGGCAATGCATATTAACCCTCACAAACCATTGGCTTATGCTTATTGCATTTTATTTTCTTTTTCCTGTTCCCTGTATTGGATGTCTGTTCTGCCCCCCCAACCCCGTCTCCTTTTGTTGCCACTTCATCTCCTTTGCTGCTGCTCCTATCCCAGGGTGCCATTCGCACCAACCTCTCACTGCATAAGTGCTTTATCAGAGTAGAGGATGAGTTTGGGTCCTTTTGGACAGTTGATGATGAAGAGTTTAAACGTGGCCGCCATATTCAACGAGGCCGTCCTCGCAAATACTGCCCCGATGAAAACTTTGACGAGCTTGTCGCACAGTAAGAGCCTTTACTTGCTTTTGTTTTTTTTTTTCTGCTGTTGCTTTGGCTTTGCATGGTTGACTCATCCCATGTAGTTTTGCATTTCACCAAGTAGCGGTGCCACGGCTTTCTGCAATGGAACTAAATTGTGTGATTTGTACATGTATTTCTCTTGTTTCTCTTTGGAACACCAGTGCCTTGAATAATGCTTTTTTGACGTCTTTAATGCAAACAAATATTGGTTGTATTTTGATTCAGCAGCTTACGGGGACCCTTTAAACCCAAATACTGTGGCGTGAAAGTCATTCCTCCAAGTAAAAAAAGGCAGCTTTTATTTAGAGTTCAAATATGTCTTTAACTGGGTAAATTTCTTGTTACTTGCTCATTCAGTGTAATAATGTAACTGAAGTGAAATGAATCATTAGAAATCAATAACAGCAAATACACTTCCTTTAAAGGCCAGTCATAAATCTGGGTGACTTCCTACTGGAAGCCACACTTTCCCTTCAGCGTGTCCTGATACTTGGCTAGAGATTTTTTTCCAATGGCCTCGTGTCTGTCTTTGATGAAAGGACGACACGGCGTGACGTATCAAGAAAGATTTCGTCCCAGCCTCCGTCCTTACTTAGGAACAATCCTTCCCTGTCCTTCTGTCCATCTTCGTTTAGCACTAAATGTGCCTGGGAGGGAGATCATGCCCTTCCTCCTGTGGTCGATCTGGAGTTCAAGTCATGGAGAGGATTAAGAGTCAAGATTCTTCTCCCCAACTCCCAGCTCACTGGCCTCCCCTCCCCTAGCCCGACGCCCCAGAGCTTCTGCCTTTCTTTGGCACTCATGGCAGCTACTAAAACTTGGTAGAGAGCGGTCCATATTTGGTGAGAAAACAATTCACCAGCGGAGGGGCTGGTCTAACTTCAACCAGAATCGTGCACCCAGGTTCCCGGAAGCCCAAGGTCCTATCCAGAGGTGTTCACATACACCGGCCCCATACTAAAGCCAGGGGGCTGGGCACAAGACCTACCTTTTCTTGGGTTTTGTTAATGGGGGAAATTTCTGATTTAGACGGATGCCAGCAAGTGTAAGATCAAACTTAGCTAGGAACTCGGGGGAGGATTGCGTTTAACTTTGAGTTTTTATCTTTTTCTTATGCAGTAACCCTTCCCTTATTAAAAACATGCAAAGCAGCCACGCCTACTGCACACCTCTCAATGCAGCTTTACAGGTAAGATTAATGGTCGTCCCGAATATGCGGCAGAGGCCCGTGTCTCCCCCACTCATTTCAAAATATATTAGCCTCGCTCTAATTAGATATTAAATTTTAATTCCGTTAAACTTTTTTCTTAAGTGCACAAAGCATCGTACTCCCTGGAGGCAAACACATTGGGCTGTTTCAGCATTAGCAGGATGCTTAGCATTTTGAATATTGTGGCAAAAAAATTAAAAGTTCACTTATTAATATTTATCAGCAGTATCATAATTTCCATCCTCTTATTTCAGAATTTCACTTGAGGCAAAAATACCACAAGTGTAATTACTCTAGCACAGCTATTAATGTGCTGGATGATAGGCCACTGGATCACATGACCTTCTATTGTTCACGGGTTTAAAGAGAAAGCAGAGCTTTTTATTTCTTCTTCTCAAGTCTATTTCCGCATCTTTAGTCCATCGCGGGGGCAGGGGAAGAGATCCAGGTTTGGTTCACTTGGTACAAGTACACGGTTTCTGTTTGAACTAGAGAGGTGTTGGGGAAAACTCTTTACGTTTCCAGCAGATTGCTCAACATTACGTAATAAGCACACGGAATGTTTGTTTCCTGAACCAAGCACTCATTACATAACCAGCATTACCGGGGGACGAAGACACTGGCGTTGGGCAGGAATGAGTTTACCCACCCCCCCCTCCGCCCCCCCCCAGATACGAGTAACCAAGGCTGCCCAGCCTTCTATCTGTGGCGTTTCTCGGTGGTCCAGGTTGAGTTTGACCCTCCCTCCACTGTTCTAGAAGACGCGCCAAGGGAACCCTGCTCACTTTCAAGACATTTTCTCTAGATAGATTGGACATATATAATCCAGTGGGGCTTTATCACCCCGATGTGTCGTGCCCCTCCAGAAGGCCGTAATACACAGATGCAACCATTTGCTGAGAACGAGAGTGTGAAAAAGGCTCCTTGAGGGAGAAGGGGAGAGGATGAAAAATTGTTGAGATAGTGGACGTTACACGAACAGAGTGCAGTGCAGAGGAGACCAGGACAGACACCCCGTTGTCACTACTCACTGCACAAATGTTTACTGAGCTCCTAACCTGCAACTCCCATCATCAGGACAGGCTCACAGCTCCCGACATTAGATGATACACCATTAACGCGGTTTCCTTTCAGGGGCAAATTCACTGAACTTAGCTTTTCAGTAATTATATTTATTTATTTTTAGCCCGAACCAACTTTACTGGGAGGAACTACTTTCTGAGTTTCTGTTAATTACTTGTAGTTTACACAGTAACTTTAGAAAAGCAAATGAGCGCACGCTTAGATGCCGCCACTGTAAATACCATTCATTAGGAACTTATTTTCCCTGGAGTCTTGTGAAGTGTGAATTTAAAGGCTGCTCTATCTGGGAGAGTATTAAGATTACAAGCACATTTTACATTCATGAGGCAGAAAGGAAAGAAAAAAAAAAAAAAACGCAGTGATCCCCTGGATTCTCTTAACTATGTGAGTAATTTGAATTAGTATGCCTTATCATGACAGACCTGTTCACGTTTCATCTCCAAAACATTGGTTTTTGGCATCCTCTCTACCCTTTCTCTACTTCCAGCGGTAGCCCCAAACTGTCCTGCACTTTTCCAAGAACACTTTGTTTGCATAATGAGGTGAATACATTGATAAAAATTCACGATTTGACGAATGGATCTTTTTTTCCTCTGCTCTAGGAGTTTGGATCCATGGTCAGTAGACAGTCTCATGTCACTTTCTGCTGGGCAAATTGAATCAGGATTCTACCAGCAGCCTTTCCTGCCCATGATTGCCCATTTACATTTTTCAAGACAAGTAAAAATAATAGTGGAACAACATCTTAAAAAGATTACTAGAGCAACATAATGCATGATATACAATATATAAAATAGGACAGCAGAATCCACTACAGAAATAAAACATTGGACGTGAGACAGATTGCATTATGCTCTGAAAAAGTGAAGTAACTAAGGGTAACCGTAAAGCTTCTTATTTATAGACTGCCTTTCCCCCAAGGATCTTAGCATGGTTCATGTTCCAGGAGCAGTGGTACCTACAGACTTCTGCCCCATTACTTGAGCACCTGAGTTCTGTTGTGTGTGTGTGTGTGTGTTTGTTTTTGTTTTTGTTTTTTTGGCAGAGGTGTTTGGTATGAAACCATATACAGTACACAGGACCATTATATGATTAAGTCCATTATAAAAATTGTAACCCACCTGCTTCCACTGAGCCATCAGCTACAAAATTGTAACACATAAGCAGTTGGTAGAAAATGTTTCTAACTTGGGGGGGGGGGTGGTTTGATCACTCAGTCAACAAAGAATGTACAAGAAGCTCTGCATATCAGGCACCAGCTTCTCTTTGCTGCCCACTTGATCATTATCGTAAAGGTTATTAATGCTGGTTTTCTTCACTTACATCTTTTTTGTCTCACAACCAAGGGATCAATACAAGTGCCTGCCTTTTGGATGCCTTTCACCGCTGTGGCTGTTGGGCCCCAGCCCATATTTTAATGACCTTCACCTAGAACACTTTGAGAGCCAAGGAGAGCAGACCATCTTAAGAAGGTTGCTCTGTCCATAGGGTGACCAGCTTCTCCCACAGAACACATTCTTACAAACATTGCAGTTTTGCCTTTACCTCTCAGTTTTTGACTCGAGAAGCTGTTGCACCAGGTTCTGACTGTGTAATAGTGAAATGCTCTTGTGAGAGCTGATGGTTCCTGCGGAACTTCCATGATTAAGAGAGGCATGACCACTGCGTTGTCTCAAATAAAGGCAGTTAAGATGCTTGTCCAGCTGCAGTTTGAAAGAAAAAAAAAAAAACAACCTGGCAACTGTTGTTGATTTTTGCTCTGCCCAAAAAAAAAAAAAAAAAAAAAAAAATGCTTTATTGCCATTATCAGAGATCTGTTGAAAAAGAATGTTCAGATTCGCTGTTCACCACATTTGGAAATAAAAACAGGATTCCCCCCCCCCCACTTTTTAAAAGAAGGCAGTTACGTAAATACAGAAGTGAAGGGAAATCTGTGGGCTTGCAGCAAGAGGGCTTGGCTTTGAAATAGCGCCCTATTAAGTGAAGACCCATCACGGGGGCTTGTATCTAAGAAGGCATTCCTGGCTTTGCAGTTTGTACAGTTAGGGAGGCTGCAATTGTCATAATAGGCACATTCCCTGCAGCCCAGCTCTGCACCCGTTCTGTCTTCATTTTTGGCTCTCTCTCTCTCTCTAGAGCCAGGATTTCTAGAATACTTTGGACTCTTGTATCACTGGCCAATTGAAGTCACCATGCCAAATTGTCTTGTGATTGTACTTTTTCCTCATTAGGATGGAAAACCAGGCATACTGTAGTCTGTAAGAGGACAGTTTTGATCAATCTTGGTCTAATTACACTGCCAGTTTTTGAAAGTCTGCCCTCTTTAATAAAATGAAAAGTTACTGGGTCATAATCACTACCCAAGGAAACAATATGGATACTTCAGTCCAGGGTCGTCTGTAACTGTTGGCTGCATTTTAGACTGGGTGGTCATTTTTCTCAAATGCAGGAGGATAGCAAGTGAACAGCATCCCCCCACCAGACTTCGGGATTTCTTATTTTCTCCAATTCCACACTTTTTGCTGACACTCATTTGGAGTGACAGGTATCTTTTTTTCTTTAGTCCTAAAATTCCAGGTGACCAGTCTGAGTCTGAAACATTGAGATAATTGGTCGAAGGTAACACCACGCAAACTACACTAAACAGATTCAAAAATTATTAAAACAGAAATGATGCGGGTGGGGGGGGGATAAAAATTGATTCCAATTCTATAATCTCTTCCTTTTCTCCAGGATCTAAGAGGTAAATGTTTATGGAAGTTCTCATAAGTTTGAGCTGTGCGGCCAGAATAATTGGATCAAATCTTTAATATCCAATACTGGAGTCATCAAAGTGGATAAAGAAATGAAAATTCCATTATATTTCCCTGTGATCTGGAAATATTCAGTCCCTCTTGAAGGAAGGCATCAGACAGAAAGCTCATTTTAGATAGCCTTGTCTAAACCGTGTGACTCTACCCAGCAGGGCTAAATTGAGCCTTCCCTCCCCTTGAGCGGTTTGGTCCCAGCTAGCTCTTGGAAACCAAGCTTGGGACATGTGTCACAAGTCTTAACGTTAAAGCAGAATCCTTTTACACCTGTTCGAAACTGGCATTTGCCGGCCACACGGTGAACGTACCCGGAAGATCCTTGAATACGCCCCTAATTAACAGCTTCCCTGTCTGTGCATATTCTGCGTCCTCATACATTTTCTCTCGGTTGCTAACAGGCTTCGATGGCTGAGAATAGTATACCTCTATACACTACCGCTTCCATGGGAAATCCCACTCTGGGCAACTTAGCCAGCGCCATACGGGAAGAGCTGAACGGGGCAATGGAGCATACCAACAGCAACGAGAGTGACAGCAGTCCGGGCAGATCCCCTATGCAAGCTGTGTGAGTACTGTCCACGCCCAGAAGGTCTCTGCATGCGATGTGCACACGAACTCTTCTCGAGCTGCTTTTTAGACCCTTTCTGTAATTTCTGCTTTCCTAGAACCTAGGTAGAAGTTGGTGCTTCTGGAAATGTTTAGCTCGGTTAGCACATAAAAGGACCATTTATACTAACGTTCCCATAAAAGCAATCAGCTTCATGCAGCCCTACAAGTGCACACGGCAATAAAATGGGTGACTCATTTGCTTTTTTTTTCCCTCTGCTTGGCATCTCAGGCCATTATTTAAGCCACATTACCTTTTCCTCCTAAAATCGGTATGCGTCTCTGTGAGTTTGTTCAACTTGCCGGTGTGCCGAACCTGGCAGAGGGAGAAAGAGTGCTTGTTTATTTGGTTGTGATAGTCCGGACCGCAAACACCACGCTCAAGCGTGATGACCAAGCATTAACGATGGCACAAATGAAAGGCGGCCTGATTTATAGATTGCTTTAAAATACCAAAAGGAAAATTAATAGGAGCATTATAGCAGCAGACGGCAGTATAATGAGCACCGTATAACTGAATGAAGTGATGGGCGATGGTTGTCCATGCTGAATGTGAACAGCACAGGGACTGGGCAGACCTCCCGAGAGGCTCCGATGCCTCCCGAGGAGGAAGAGCTCCCTCTCCGCTCGGGAAGGCTGCAAAGAGAACAGACACCACGTTTTTCCAAGTGATTGGATTTGCGGGGGATGCCAGGGAGTGGCCATCTCTATCTCTTACCAAACATCTGCTAAACCGTTGCCCCCTTTAAAGGGACAAACCAATCCAGCCTTTCCAGGACTGCCAGCTCCTGGAATCGGCCCCTTGTCTACACCCTGTTTGTGAATTCCTTGACCGACATCTTATTTTAAGGTAATTTGAGTGATAGTATGACCTGGAGCGATTAGCAACAGAATGAATTGGCATCTAATGACAGCAGGGGAAAAAAAGAAAAAAGGCTGTCTGCCAGGGAAATGGGTAGGTTCGAGGGGAATCTGAAATTTGATTATTTAGCATTTGAATGTCATGCCCAAAGAGCTTTGAAAAGGATCTTTAAAGATGGAAATAATCGTTTTTAATTTACAGGAACCATCTCTTCACATTTAGTACACAACACTTCAAGAATGCGTTTGTCTTTCACACTGATTCTGCCACACATCCCCTCTTCTAAAGCAATCTGGTGTTCCCGACTTTATTGTTACCACACTCGTGTTCGTTTTTAAATCATTGTCCTGACAGGAGTGTTTACTCAGATATTAAGGAAGTTCAGAGCAAACATAAATTGGTATATAAGCCGCTTCAAGCAATGCTCATTAAAGCAAATATATCCGAAGTTACTGGTTGGAAGAGAGACTATTCCTCACAATCTATCTGCACTCCAAAGGGCTGGTGGATATACATTCCTGTTACGTAGTGCAAAGGATTACTGAAGAGAGAAAGATATTTGGATCAGAGCCTCGGGCAACAGTGGAGAATGATGCTAATTTTACTGTACGAGATAAAGCCCCTCCAAAGTTCCTAACTTTGAATGAACCCCAGCATTACCAGAAACCATCTATCACAAGCGGCTTAATTTTTAACGAAACGAAGGTTTCCGTTGTTTTCTGCTGTGTTTAAGGAAACCCTGTGTACAGATGTCATGACGCACGCCGTTGCTCACATCTCCCCGGTTTGCGCTGTTTGCTAAATATAATTGCGTGTTAACAGCATCGCCCTTGTGCCCGCTCCCAGTGTCACAGAATGTTACTCTTTTTGACCCTCTGTTTCCATTAAGCGACTTCTGTAATGACACAGTTTTCCTTCTTGTGCAGTATGCATTACCCGGCTATGATGCAAATTGTTTCTTAACTGTTCTAGTCTGTTGGAATAAATCAAGCTGTAAACTTTATAGCGTGGCTTAAAGAACCTTGTTAGGACCGGCAGCCCAAGCTTCGATCTAGTGTTGAAACCGAGCTCCCCGTTCTTACCCTTCCCGTGACACTCCACTACTACCCCATTTTGTTTCTCCTTTGAAACACTAGAAAGTACTCCCATAATTATGGCTTTGGGGCATTATACTTTTATCCCGATAGGAACTAACGGAGCTACAAAGCAAAATACTCCATGCTGTGCACACACCCTCAGAACACAATGCCTCTAAACACCAGTCAGCTTTAGTTAAAAACTCTCATGTTCCCAGAGTGGCTAAACAAAGGAATTACTCAGATGTAAGAAGGGAAGTGTGTGGTTTTGCACACAGTTTCCATCGGGAACTGTCTGGCAAGTAGGAGATGGAGAGAAAGGTGGGGCAGCGGGGTGATGTGCAAGATGGCGCATCCGTGCAGTTCCGATTTCCAGGAGACACGCGCTTGTATGTGAAGAATAGTATCTTAAATAGTTTGCATCTCACCTGAAATGTATCTTGCTTGGAAATCCATTCTCTTGGATTCTCTGAAGCACCATATGCCCGTGTGACTGCATTTGCCACACTCAGGGGGGATCTGCTGGTACGAAGAAATGTTGTGAGGCTGGATTGCATTTCTCTGGAGCTTTAAGGAGCCTTAATATCTAACTCACTTGTGTTGTCAAGGCTGTCACACAGATCTCGTCAGTGAGCTAGCATTTGTGGGGGACGGGCTCTGCATTAGGCACTGGGGCAAGCCAGCATGCACGACAGGGTCTTAACCTGTGTCTTGGGGCTGGTCAATAATCATACTTGACTTCAGCTGCAACTTTCAGGGGAAAACAAAATATTCTCTAGTGTGACGTGTGTTTGGGGAGACTTACACTGTATCTGGTTTGTTTTTGTGCCTAGCGAAACAGTCGTCAGAGTCAAAAATTACAAAGCAAGAACTTCCTCAAGAATATTCTATTTCTCAGTCTTCCCCCCCCCCCAAACTCAAATTCAGGTTTATAAACCTGAATAGATGAATAATTAAGCATAAAAGAAGGAAAAGTGAGAAAACGATGATCCAGGATACTACAGTGAACTTCAATACAGGACTTGGTAACACACACACATACATTTCTTGCCAAACGTGAATCAGTGGAGAAGAGGGGGTAATTTGTGAAGTAACACTGCTATTGAATAGGGAAAATATGATACTGAAATATGAAGAAACGTTCACCGTTGTCAGTGATCCAGGAAGCACAATTTAAAGTAACCTGCGCTTACCTTACACCTGCTAAGCAACAAAATATTTTAAAGTAACGCTTGCGGGGGGGCGTCTGGGTGGCCCAGTTGGTTGAACATCCGACTTCAGCTCAGGTCATGATCTTCGCAGTTTGTGGGTTAAAGCCCCGCAAAGGGCTCTTTGCTGACCGCTCAGAGCCTAGGGCCTGGAGCCTGCTTCGGATTCTGTGTCTCCCTCTCTCTCTGCCCCTCCCATGCTCACGCTCTTTTTCTCAAAAATAAACAAACATTAACAAAAAAATGTTTTTTTTCTTTAAATAAAAGTCATGCTTGGAGCTGATGAAGTTGAATCTAAATTGATACAGCCCCTTTGGAAATTAATACTATAATAAATCATAAGAACCATAAAGATGTTTTTGGCCTTTGCTCCCAGAATTTCATTCTTAGAAATTTATCCTGAGGAGGTAAATCAGCAGAAATAGGAAGATTAATGGATAAAAGTGGTTACTCTATTATTCAAAGAGCAAAAGAAAGGAGAAAAAAAAAAAGACCGTCACAAAACGCCCAGTATTAAGGGACTGATGGGTCCGCACAAGGGATCTCATACAGCCATAAAAATTACAACTGAAAAAGCTAGCAAAATAGTCTTATTTCCATTATGTATGCAGTATGTAAAAATATTACCCCCATGGGAGAGAATAGGCAAAAACAAAAAACCTACCTTAATTTGGGATTTTGGGTGATTGTTTTCTAAAGGAGTCATCGACACGGCACCTAATTCTTCCCAAAAGAATAGAGGGTTTCCTCCGATGGCTGGCTTCAAAGGTATCCTGGGAGGTTTCAGTGCTCTGCCATTTCCTTATTGAAGTTCCTACTGATCTGTGAACCCCATCTTCACTTTTCACGGGGGCTCTTCAGTTACACAGCCATTCCTCGGCCTTACTGTACAAACACAAATAAGTAGGACCGTTAAAGAAACTAAAACAAGACGGAGCACGACCCATCAAATGGGCTGTATTACAACTTTGATAAATTTCGTTTTGCAAATCATTTTGAAGAACGTGGGCACCATTTTTTTAAAAGCTATTTACCCTGACATCTACCCCCAAACCCTCTCTAGGCTGTGCTAATTTTAGAGTCAATTGGTTTTCTGAAGGTTCACATCATCAAGGGCAGTCCAAAGCACTCCTGTTTGTTTTTAAATGGTTCGAGTGGCCTTTGGGGTTTGCATACATCAATTATTTAGGAAGTCAGCCATCCCCAGTACCACCTCTTATTACTAATACTTGATAATGTCAATTAAAAAATCCTCCCTTCTGCAGCTTGTCCCAGCGATGGGACCATTTTAACTTGAATGGTTCTTTTACATATCAAAAGGCTTGCAACAGAAAGTAATTTGTATTTGCAAAGGATCGGTTGTAAATATGATTTACGAACAACATTTCTCAATTGTTATCCCCGTGGTTTCGCGTGATCCCCCGCAGTCCCCTTCAGGTGAACCCTGTGCGGGTCCATAATGAGAAAGTTGGCAGATCTCGTCACAGGCTACGGCGTCCCGGTGGCCGCTACCAGCCGGGCCTCTTGTTTTGCCTTGTTTACAGCTGACAGCGTTATTATTCTGATTGGGGCTCTGCTTTCTTATCATATTGTTGTGTTGGGCGAGCCTTTTCCTCTCCGTTTGTGTTTCCTGGCAGGGCTTTTCTCGCCTTATTGACAGTTTGTAAAAATATGCATTAATTTGGAGTTTCAAGCATGTATCATGGTGTCTCTTTGCTGTGTTTGCTTGAAGTTGATTAATGATAGAACCTCGCTTGGGGTCGGTCTCTGGAGACTTCTTTCACAGGTTCTGCATGTTAACTAGCAAAGCAGAACACACAGCAAGCCATGATTAGCCCAGCCTCCCGCACTCTGTGGTCCCCACAAAACACCATTGTAGTGCAGATTCTTATTTCACGTAATTCTTCCAAGATTTGTATTCTTCCACCCAGGATGCCCCTGCGGGGCCTGTTATCTGGTACTCAGAGTACGGTCCTCCTCGGACCAGCAGCACGGCGTGGGAGCTTGTCAGACATGCAGAGTCTCAGGCCCCATGCCACCCCTGCTGAGACACACGCGGCACTTTAACAGGGGCGCAAGGTGATCTGAGTGCGCTTTAAAGTGTGAAACGCACCCCTGCGGGAGAGGCTGCTCTGGCCAGGGACTGTTCTAGAACAGCACTGCCCCACAGGAACCTTCTGCCCTGATGGCAATGTTTCTCTCGCTGCCATCCAGTATGGTAGCCACGGGCCACACGGGGCCCTTGAGCACTTGGAACGTGGCACTGAGAAACGCAATTTTAAATGGCATGAAGTTTTCATTCATTTGAATTTAAATAGCCACCACCCAGTCCTCCATCTAGGGAGGCTTTTGCTGCCCCCACCCCCAACTTGCCCTGGTCGGGAAGGGCCTTCCGTGAAGTGAACTTGTTTTCCTTCCTTCCAGGCATCCTGTGCACGTCAAAGAAGAGCCCCTCGATCCAGAGGAAGCTGAAGGGCCTCTATCCTTAGTGACAACAGCCAACCACAGTCCAGATTTTGACCACGACCGAGATTACGAAGACGAACCCGTAAATGAGGACATGGAGTGAGCGTCTCTGGGCAGGCCAACCCCAAGAACGAAGATTGGGGGGGAAAAACACGTCAAAAGTCAGCAGTGAAATTGTTCTCCATTTGTTGTACAGTCTGGAGGATTTTCACTCCATTCGGACAACTCTGAAACGTGTTAACTCTGAGTGCCATCAAGAATCCCATTTGGGAGTATTTTTGATTTTTCTACTTTTTGTTGAAAAAAGGAATTTGTACTCTGTGCATTGGATGGACTTGTTTGGTACTTGGGATTTTCCTCTCCTAACAGTCAACATCAGTGTTGTAAATTTGCTAAACTGATTCACTTTTAGCAGCAGACTTTGAACTGCCGTCCTGCCGACGTGGGACACCGAGGACACCCAACTGAGCATGTGCGTCTAAGCTGCAGACCAAGCCTCTGCCCAGAATTTAAGGATTCCAATGGACGACCTATTTGCACAGTACTGCATGTTGATTATCACTGCCTTTACTCCTTTTTTTTTTTTTTTTCGTTTTTGTTTTGCTTCCAGTTGGGATGGGGAAGGCCTTTGTGTGTGTATTGGGGGGAGGGGGTTAAAAAAGTAATTATCCCAAACTTTTTAATGTATTGCTTTTTTTTTTTTTTTTTTTTTTTTTTGCTTCTACTATACCATTTTAAGTTCTGACCTCAGGCCTCCATTTGGGCCCACGGCCTCCTGGAGGCTTAAAGTTTTCTGTACCTTGTGATGAATGTTAATAGGTGTTTTTATTATACAAAGCTGAATGTCATTTCTCGTTTGTAGTTTTCTGTCACTCATTCCATTTTCCTTCAGACATCACCACGTTTTCTCTAAAGTCAGAAAACATTCCGTTTTGGTCTTTTTCAAAAAAGGTCCCAAATGCTGCACTCTCTACACATGAAGGTCCTCTCACACAGACCTGAAGTCCTGCCAGAAAGAGAATGAATGACAGAAAAAAAAAAGAGAGAGAGAGAGACACCCTAGGAACAATGCAGATTCATTCCACGAAGCAGTATTGGAGGTGGGAAGGGGGTGGTTTTAGTTTCTTTTTTGTTTTGTTTTTTGCAGCTACCATCATTGTCAGTAAATGCCACAGCATTCTGCGAGCACAAGGACACATAGGCAGCACTACCCCCCCCCCCCCCCCCAGATTCTCCTGCTAGACGGACAGTGTGGCTGTGGAAGGCTCTCCGGCGGGTAACCAAGTTGCCATGGGCCACAAGCTCTCTGATGTTAAAACCAGCCTGGGTTGCTTTGTTTGCAAAATGGCCAAAAAGCTGGCTTCCCTGAGCAACTCTGCTGAAAAGTGGTTGGCGGCGCTGAATTTAAACATCAGTCCAGACCTGCTTGGTGGCATTAATCTGTTTGAATGCAAATTAGATTTCAGATTGAATTTGTGATGGAAGTTAATGAGGACTGAGTTCAGCAAATGCTAAAGTGTTAATTTCAAACGTGCAAATTCGGTACTGCAGTTGAGTTTGTTATGCAATATTATCCCACCAAGCCAGTATCCAAAACTAACAGTAGAAGACATCGAGGAGACGGGGGTGCATGGAGCCCCTGAGCGTTTGGAGA
This sequence comes from Leopardus geoffroyi, assembly GCF_018350155.1. Lineage (NCBI taxonomy): Eukaryota > Metazoa > Chordata > Mammalia > Carnivora > Felidae > Leopardus > Leopardus geoffroyi. The sequence goes on along the minus strand of NC_059331.1, from coordinate 38,389,373 downwards.
AAGAAACGTGGCATATGCCGAACGTGACGGCCATCGGTCAGTACAACCTCAGTCCTTAGGAACCCCTCAATGCTTCCACTCTGCACCCACTTTCCTGTCACTCATTTATTTATCTAGGACCGTAGCTTTTGTTTTAGTTTGAGAGCCTTTTGGAGCTTAATTTATATTCTTTGTACCTTTTTTTCTAAAATTACCAAAGATATTACACAAAGGTAAATTATGTTCTCTGTTTTATGCTTTATCTGATGAAGCCAAATATCCTCTTATTGTTGATCAAAGGAGGCGAAAGAATTTTAGAGGCAATTGATGAGTTATAGGCTATTGCTAACCTGAGAAAGAGAACTGCTCCTTCTTCATAGAATAAATTTAGAAGACCAAGTAGGTAATGGAACCAAAGTTGTTATTTTTGTTATTTTTTTTTTTTTCTTGTTCTGTACCTCGACAGAGACCAAAATTCCTAAAGAGAGATTATGGGGCTGCTGAAGGTGAAAATGGGGCACAGTGTTACAGGAGCAAAAGAAGGAAGGGAGTCCCATCTCAAAAACCTGAATGGATGCCACTGAAAATTAGGGGTAACCAGTAAAGGAGACAGTTAAGAAAAAATGTAAAGAAAACAAAAGCTTCTACATTGGAACTAAATCACAGGCACATTTCTAGAATACATTTTTGTTTTTGTTTTTACAGAAAGAGGTATGCCACTTTGGTTTTAAGGACCGTGCTAGGATCACTGCATGAATTATGCTTTGTCTTGGCATATATCTTCCGGTTTTTTGTTGGTTTTTTTTTTTTAAATGTTTTCCTTTTTCCTTCCTTTTTTTCTAATTAGGCTTTGGTCAGCATTTTCCATTGAAAGAAAAAAAAAAAAGTAACACTCCCGTCCACTCATGAGCTTGGTACAAAAACTTCTTTGGCCATTTCTTTTGAAGCTTCACTGTGCTTTCTGTATAAAGGGCAGTCTGTGGTCACTCGAGACTTTTTTTTTTTTTTTTTTTTAACTTTTCCAGGCAGCTTCATGATGTGCAGGCAGTAGCCAGACAGGGTCATGGGAAGGGGGCCCTGTGCTTCTAAACTGAGTGGTTGCTGGTTCGTTTGGTATTCAAAAGAGGATAAAAATCTGGTAGATTAGTTCATTCTCAGCATGTGTAGCTAGACATGAGTAAAGATAACAGCATGAGAAACTGTTAGTACGCATACCTCAGTTCAAACCTTTAGGGAATGATGAAAATAAAAAAAAAATACATTTCACTCAGTTGCACTTAGTCGTATGTCTTGCATGCTTAGTCTAAAGACTGTAGCAAAAAAAAAAAAAAAAAAAAGAAAAATTAGATTTTACATATCTTTGCAGGTCTCACAACCCTGCAGAAGAACCAATTGAAAAAAAATTCTCAGGCTTTACAGCAAGCAAACTTCACTATGATTTTTACAATTCTGATTCTGTATCCCTTGGGGGGGGGTTATTCCAGTCGCTTCTTTAGGATGGGGTTTATTATGTTGTACATATATTCCAATGTGTCTTGTGTGAATCTTTGTCTTTTTTGGGGGAGGGCAGAGGGCGGTTCTTTTTTTAGATATTGTTCCTAAAAAGGAATAAATGCATACACCTGTTTGTCAAAACACCTTTGCTTTTTGTGCAACTGCTTTATATTAACGATACTAAAAAAAAAAAAAAAAAATAGCTTTGGGAAAAAAACTACTGTATGTAATGGAATTGCAGAATTTGCTGCACATGTATTTTATTTAGTTATCCTTGCTTTAAGAATATTGGATGACATTTCCTGACATGTGGGAGGGAGAAATTCCCTAACCTTTTTTTTTTTTTCCTTTTAAATTGTAACATAGTTGACAGATTTTTTTTTTTCTGTTCTCATTGATCAGAGCATTTTGTACAGATTCGTGTGTGTGTGCGTGCGCGTGTGTGTTAATCTGTTTTTTGATACATTCCTATCCCTTGTGTTTATCCCACCACTGCCTTCCTGGCTATCTTAAACAAGTTCATACATTTGAAAAGAGAAAAAAAAATGCTGTTTAAAAAAATGTTTTCTCCTGCTGCAGTAAATATTTTGCATGATGAAATTCCAGGGTCACACTTTCAAAGTTTATCAGTGAAGTAGTGATTAATAATGGGGAGTTGTCAAAGCTATTGAACTTTTTTGTATAAAAAAAAAAAACTTTACAAGGTGCCAAGATGTAAAGACAATTTGTTACTTTTCCTTTTCCTTTTTTTTTTTTTTCTCCAAAGAAAAGCGTACATTAGGGAGACAGTCCCTTGTATCAGGCAAATGCACTGTCAGGAATGAGAATCCATCCTACTTGTCCCTAGAGTCTGTCCTTGTAAGACAAGTGACGCTGCCCGCGTTGAAAACCAGCAGTGAAATGAAATATCAAGGCTTCTGTGCACGAAGAGTGACCGCCAACCTTGCCACCCTCGGACAGCGCTAACATTACAGCCAGCATTCCGTCAGACCTAGGAAAGAATACCTTGGATTCTTAACCCAAAATCTGATTGATGTAAATCACTAGCTATTTTATTGTGGGGGAAAAAAAAAAGTTAAAAAAATATCTCCTCTCCTTTCCACATTCCAGCTGAGCTCCGTTTCCAAGGGTACAAAGAAGAACATGCTTGTAAGGATTTTGAATCTTTTGGGTACCTGTTGGTTAATGGTATATATACCCTCTTGATATTTTGGATGTTTTTGAATGTTGGTTTCGCTTTTTTATCCTGAGAATGAGACTTAAAGTTCTAAAGGCATTTTATGGGGCCGGTGTAGTTCCCACGATCTCTGCTACCCAGAAGCCTTGATGAAGATGATCTAGTCCGGACTATGAGCACGGTGCTTCGTGGATATGTGCTGCCAGTAACAAGAATTTTTTTTTTTTTCTGTTTTGTTTTGTTTTGATAAGGCATAAAAGAAACTCATTCCTTGACATCAACTGTAATTCCATCATTCCGTGTCTGTGGATACAGACAATAAAAAAAAAAAAAATGTTGTGTAGTCAGTACTCATGACTGACATTATAGCATTCTCAAATGCAATAAAAATGCTGTTTGTTCACACTGGTAGTAAAAAGTCGCCACAGCCTAAGTTTCTTTCCCCTTCTGACCTGCTGATACTGTGTGTTAGGCATCTGCCTTAGGTTTATCACCAGCTGCTTGCAACACAGAATTAAAATCAATCTTAACTAAAAGCTTTCATCATCACAGAGGGCTGAAGCTCTCATCCTCAGGGTTTCAAAGTCCCGAGTTTCCACTTAGAGAACTGGAAAAAAACAAAAGCGATAGAAGCTACCTTTTCTCCCGAGGAAGTGCACCCTTATTTTTCTTCATCAAATTTTATCCAGAAAAAAAAAACCCACAAAATGTTTAATAACTAGCATTAAGAGCAAACTAAAATTTCACAGGAAAGCAATTTCATGAATAATTCATTAAAATTTCACATCTGCAAGATTAGTCATCCAAATAAAATGCTAATGTCAAAAACATGCACCGTCTATAATATTCTCATCAAGAAATCTTTTTGCATATAATGATAAATGCTTAGATTAGAACAAATGATTTTATAAAAATATTCTATCAAAAGTATGCTAGATAACCACATCCACTACAGCAAACAGTGAAGCACGAGGAACTAAATATTCCAGAAATACCATCTTGATTTCAAGATTTGTGTCACCGCATACCTTGATAAAAACAAAAAAACAAAAAACCTGCTATTTGTCTTTTACATTATTATGTCGTGTGTATTCTAAGGATCGATGAGATGGGGCATCATCTTTCAGTAAAAATTAAATGGGTATATTGAAAACAGCACTTGAAGTGGCCAAACCGTAGTAACATAAAACCCTTCTGGATGTAATTCAGAGCGTAGCACAAGCCAAAAGAGGACTTGAAAATTAACCAAGCTGCTGTTCGGCCAAACACCGGCTGCCGGTGAGGAACACGTAAACGTGCTTTCCGAGCATTGTTTTGAAAAGCCCGTCTTAGGGGGAAAAAAATTTTTTTTAATATAGGTTTTGCTATTAAGTTGCAAAGTAGTGTCCTCTTTTCATTAACAGTTATGCTACAGTCTAGAAGCCCTCTAGTCTGATAATTAATAAAACATTTGAACCCTTAATTCTCATCTAGCTGCTAAGAATATAATATTAGGGTTAATTGAAATTCCTTTAAATGCCAGGCTTACACATAAATACTGCTTACAGCATATGCAGTTGGTAAAATTAAATATGTACACATATTTGAATAAGCTGAAGGACCCAAACCAAGTATGACCATGCGTTAGTGAAGGCTGTATGCACAGTCCCTTTTTAGTTGTATTTCTGGAATTCTTCTGAAGCAGGAACATGCTCTTTTGCTCATTCACTTAAGGCTTGTTGCTCAGAGAAATGAGGCAGGAAACCCAAAATACTGGTTCGTTTAAATGGAGGCCTTTATATATTAAGAGCCTCGAGTCTTAGACTAATTTCACACCAACACAAACAGCTACAATATACTAACTCCCCATGTCCCCGTCCTCCACTCCCCGCCCCCCCCCATCAAAAAGACCAAAACAAAGTATAATTAGTCATTCTTGACTTACTAGATTTTGCGTTCTTTGATATTACATATTTACGTAGAGGGTAGTAATCATGATTTGTCTTTCATCTTCATTGTAGTAGAGTCAAATAAAAGTATTCTTTATTAAAGTGAAGTTGGGTCTCAAAACCTTCATTTAAGGCATTGACTGATTGATGAAAGGTTTAAGACAGAATTCACATTGGAGGGAAATTAAATTACCTACAAAAACACTGGTTTAACTGGGACAATATTTGGATTAGAAAGCCATCACTCCAGATATAACCTACTTTTATTTATTTTTAAACACTATTTTATTTAAAAAACAAACAAACCCTATGTCGTCTTATTTCCACTCTGATTGCAAAATGACATTCGATGCTTAATACTACATATATATATATATATATTCAGAATGGTCAGTGTTCCTTTTTTTTTTTTTTTTTTTTTTTTTGGCTTCTACCAAGAATATAGGGGATGGGAAAAAGACAAGCTTCCAAGTTATAATGTTAATTTGAAGGTAACCGGCCTTTCAAGAATTAATTTCAGCCAAAGCAATAATCATTATTTACCAGCTTGTGACATTTTTATCACTCATCATATTAGCAAATTTCCATTGAAAATGCTAAAATGGTTCGTCATAAGGCCGGTAACTGCTCTGGCTGTAAAAATGACCAACACAAGTGCCGGTACTCAAACATTAAATTATACTGTAATTAATAAAGACAGTTAAACTGTCTACTAGCAACAGCAATTTAGGTAACCACATTTGATCGGCTATAAATTGTAACTACATTAAAATTCCAGAAATATTAGCAATATGGATTACTTGATGGAAGTCAGTGCAGATCACCAACTGCCACCCACCCCCTTCTTTTTTTTTTAAACAACGGAAGCTCGGGTCAGGTTGACCACAAATCCGTGGGCGAAGATCAGGCCTTAGCACTTTTCATCTTGTGAAACAAGCAATTACAAATAGTTGCATCGATTTGTTAAAAAGCTTTAGGTGACATAAATTGTTTCCTGTTTAGCTTATTGCCCTGATACATAAATGTCACCAAGTCCAGTATTAATTAGGGCCGTGGAGGAACACAGGGTGCCTTCCAATGAAGATTTTGTCAGTCGTTCGGTGAACGTTCTGGAGAGCTGCTCTCTCCCTGAATCATTTCTCATGAGTGGCAGAGAGAGAGAGAGAGAGGAAAGGAAAATGATTTTGTCATGTCAAGTCTTTAAGACCAGCTTGATTTTTGGTTTTGAACTATAGGACAGGATTTCAGCCTTGCTTTATTGCCATATGACAGAAAAGCACCACATTTTTAAAATACCTTTTAAATAGAATAATATTTACAAGGCATTTCAGCCCCTGAAAAGCTAACACTTCTCCCTTCTGAATATATAGTACTATATGTGTTTCCTTGGGTTGCTATTTCCACACTTAAAATACAATTTTAAATGGCTTGTGCGTGTTATTGACTTAACATAAATCAAATGTATCATATATACTTTCTTTAGGTTGGCAAGCCACTTAGAAAAATACGTTAGATTCTGGGAGGAAAAAAAAGTCTGGAGAAAATTTATTAAATAGAAGTTTTTACTGTAATAGAATATTAACGTAAGCCAATGCTCATTTGCCATTAAGCTGATCCTTTTTTAACATACACATGCTTTTTATTATTTTGCACTCAAGCAAAAATTCCACATTCAAAGACTTTCCATCCAGTCGGGAATGTCTCTGGCAGGAAACACATAAGAAATCCTGACCTCCAGAAAGACAGCAGACATCGTCCATGCTGAGCATGAGCCCCACTAGGCAACAAAGGGAAACCCACTCCTAAAACACAAGGCACGAGCTAGTCAACAGTGTGGAATTGGGAGAAACAATTATTCCTGAAATCCTTCCTCACTGCTACTCCACCAGCACACAGATGAAAATGTTTGATTTGCAACATAAAAGATTCATTAATTACCACTTGAATATTTAAAGCTATTTTGCAGTCTAACAGAGATAGATAAAGCAGTGAATTAAAACCTCTAATAAAATTGTAAAAATATTTCGGTAAGTTTACTCGTGTTATGATTTAGGGAGAGATTCAAGCATTCTCACGGAATAGAATCTTAGCAGTTTTCAAGTGTGTATTTGAAGGAAGGAGCTGAGTGTTCTGGGAATAATTTGTTTCTCACTTTCAAATGTTTACTAATACTTTATTTTCAAATCAAGCTTGCTACTTTAGGACTCTATGGATGGGGGAAAAAATTGGCTCAGCAAGTCGCAGCATTGTATGTCTGATCCAGAAATTGAAATCCTTTCAGAAGTACTTTGCATCCAAGTGGCGGTTTCCTACCCACAAAATGCACCAAGTCTAAAACATCCAAACCCAAGAACATACCGTAACAGTCCCTCTCAAGCATGGGATTGATCTACCTATGACCCAGTATAGCATGTCAGTGTTTGGATCCTGGGACGCTTGAAGGAGACCACACGAAGCACACTCTTTGAATCAAATGCTAGAGAATCCACATGCCCGATTACCATCTCAGCCCTGACTATCACAACCTGATTGACCTTGACAAGTCACTTCCTCTCTCTGGTCCCGTGCTTCCTCTTTCTGTCAATTGAGGGCATTTAACTACATGACAAAAAGGGTTCCTTCTGATTTTAAAATTCTCACCATTTAATAACATGTTCCCCCTTGGGGACTTCTCTTGATGAAATCTATGGTCTCAGCCCAAGAGGGTTCGTGTGGGACTCCATATTTCATTCACCAATATTGTAATAATCGTCTACTTGAACTCTGCCTGGTAACATGCCCCGTTAGGAACACATTTCACTAGCAGGCATGCATGCTTCTAGCCATCCATCTACCCACAAAGAAACATTAAATGACTTGTTCACACTCGACCCTGGATGTACAACTGGAACTCAGACAAACACAGCCTTGGCCTCACAGTACCCAACGGTTCACTGGGAAGAGAGCTCTTGAACGTTCAGGGTGCCCTGCAATGCAGTAAGTGCTAAGGAGAAGGGAAGGGCAGGAGTATTTAGGAACACCACGGAATTGTGCTGGGGGCGATCAGGGAAGCATCCCAGAGCACGTTTAACGGGAACCCAAAGGATGAAGGAGAGCATGCCAGCGCGGAAGGAGGAGGACAAAGTTCTAAGCAGAGGCAATAAAGCTGGGATGTCAGCAGCATGGGACTTCCTGGCAGAGTTAGCAAGAAAGGTATAGAAGGACACGAAATAAAGTCATCCCTGCAGTTCCCCTGTATCAAGCATATGGCAACATCGTAATTCTAATGCTTATTAACAGATCTGAGTGCTGTACACAGTCCAGCTTGACAAGACCTGGGGACGTGGTGCAAAATCAGTTTCATACTCAGGTGAGCAAATGGCTTCTCCCCCCCCCCTCCCCCCCGCCCCTTTCCCAGCCACATTGGCCACACCGTGCATTTCCTGGGCACCAACCCCACTCTGCCTCCAGGCTCAGTGTTTCTATTCCCATCGTGGTGGACCTTCTTTTCCTGGCTCACATCCTCCCTCCCTTCAAAGGCCACAGCAGAGAGGGCTTTCCTGACCACGCACTGTAAATGGCACCCTAAGTGCCCACTCTAGCCTCTACATTCCACATCCCCTTGCCCACTTGATTGTTCCCATCGTGCTTAGCACCTCTCAACATGATATATTCATTCGTGTCTTTTCTTATGGCACATCTCGCTCCAACTGCAAGGGCAGAAACACTCCCTGTATGGTTCGTTGCTGTCCTCCATCCTTCAGCATGAGGACCACGGATAGATGCTCCCATCTGCTGAGTGAAGGAAACAATGTCACACTACTGGGAAGGCTACAGGTGGCACGAACCCCTGCAGTCACATTCCACAACCTGCCATGTAAAGCCGCCTATGAATTTCAAGGCCCACCAAACCAAGGGTCACTTCAAAGACTGTCACACCAAACCTGCAAGGTGGCAAGGGTCACTGACATGTTGCACATGAGGACACTGAGGTTTCCTCAGTAACCCGCTCCGGGTCCCATGGGGAAGGCTCTGCAGGGTCAGCATTTGGGTCCATGGTTTCCTCTGCAGCCCCTATGTGAGTGCTGGCCATGCTCCCTACCTCCAAAGAGCCTCTCAGCAAAAGGAAGGGTCTCACAGAAAGGTAGCAAATATGATCCCATGATTTTAAAGCTCTAGGCTTCCAAAGAGAATCACTGATGTTCATTTTGAGGACATTACAAAGTTGTCAGATGATACAGAGGAAACCATTTACATGTGAATCCCATACCGGTGGTGCCCACTAGTAGACACAATGTCAGGAGACCAATGCCTGAGGGGAGAACAAAGACTGTGAATCTCCTGTGCATCATGGGGTCTTTCTGACCTGCCTCACCTCAAAGAGGACTATTTCTGCGGACCGCCTGCTCCTGTCAACAGCCCTACTCCCTCCTTGGGTCTTTCTTATGAGGCACATTAAAAATCTTTCTGAAAGATAATCACCTCTATATCTAGAATCCCACACCAGTGTGTCTGGAGAAGATGCTAGAGCAACAGTGAGCTCCTTGAGGACAAGGTTCGCTCTGTCTTGTTGCTTGTAGGACCAATCTGAAGGCGCCTGGTGGGGAATGAGGCCGGAAGCTGGAGCACGTAGGCCTGGAAGTAGAATGTGATACATGGGGTTTCAGCATCCCTGTCTTCCTGATGCCTGTACGACATTGGGCGAGTTACTTAAACCTCTCTGAGCTTTAGTGACAATTTTCACATTACAGGACAGTTACCATGACTAAGCAAGATAGTGTATTATGTAACAAATAAGCCACTGAATGGATTCTTAGTAAATGGGATACTGTTGAGAAAAAACTGAGCCCAGGCCCATCCTCCTGTCTTTGACACTCCAGCTGGGGGCCAGGATGGTGTCAAGTAACTTCAAACAGAAACAGAAAAGTCCACATGTTACAAGAATGTGTAACACAGAGAGAGATGTGCTTTGGAGAGAAGGGCTCGGGGAACAGGTTTGCAAAGACAAGAGGCTGAGTTAAGACCTAAAAGGTGACTATGAATCAGCTAGGTGGACTTTTCAAGACTGAATTCACCAGCATTCGTTTCCATTCTTCAAGTATAGCGCCCTCATTTTTCTTTGGAGGGGACGCCCCTTCCCACCCCGCCAATGATACTTCAGCAGCACCAGCATCTTCAACTTCCGCGCTCAGCGCGCATTCCCAGACTTCCATTAAAACTACTGAGAGAAATACTTTTCCGGAAGGTCTTATTGACTGGCTAGGACATCAGCCTAGAGCTACGAGTGGCTACTTTTGCTGTGAAAAAGGTCCATCTAAAGAATAGAAAGAAAAAAAAAACAAACAAACAAAAGAGAAAGAGGTGGAAGCTCAGAATAATACTGACAGCTGAAACGGAGACCAAGACGGGAATCCAAGAAGGGACCTAAAATCCAAAACTGGGAATAAGAATTAGAGATATACTGATACCTCATTTGAGCTCCTGGATCTAGCCATGCCCGAAGGTAGAGATAAACTCCTGGATTTGCCATCATTTGAGCCAGTAAATTTTCTTGTATATGCCAGCATGAAGTGGCTTTCTGTCTTTGGTACTCAAATAGCCCTACTGAGTGTACTACAGGGTGGGGGAGGGGGGACTTCAGAGAGAGGACAGCATGTGTGAAGTCCCTAGGGTAGAAAAGAGCATTCCAAGTTCAAGAATCTGTAAGATCTGTACGTCTGAAGCTGCCAAGTGTGGGGCAACGTATAGGCGAGATGGTGCTCAAGACAGAAGCAGGGGCTGGACAAATCGTTGCCGTGGCTTCGTGAGAGTCATGTGACATGTCAAAGACATGTTCTAAACTCTTCTGTCATCTCGCAGGTAAAATTAGGACTCCAAGCCACTCTGGTATTAGACAGAAAAATGACATCTCCCTGGGGCTAGAAGAGATGCAAAATTAGAGTTTTGTGCTTCCACCAAGCCCAGTGTAATCGAAGATGCCAAAAAGGGATGGTTTCTCCAGGTCATTGGAAAATGACTTGGGTAAGTTTTATAGCATTTGTCTCATTTTTTTGATCAAAGGAAATTTGCCTTCAGGCTTGACTGCATGCAAGTCTCAAATGCAGAAATCACAGCTTAACAGAGAGAGAGGGGTCACTAACATTGAACACAGCTTTCCCCAACTGGGGATGTTTCCAAACATGTGTTCCTAGGCTCCAATAGGCCTGTCGCTTAAGAGGAGGAAAGATACTCAAGAAGAGACCAAGATGAGACACATCAAGAATTGGACTCAAAGGGCGGACTTTCCTCCCTCCCACTCCAAACCCTGCACCTCCCTGCGTAGAAACCTCATGCCTTCGTAGCAGAGGAAGGTTGCTGCAGCTGCAACACGGCTGGCACACAGCTGTATGGTAGAGTCACTGTTTCTGCTCAGTGTCCAATTCGGACTACCTGCTGTCCGTGGCATACCAGCTGCTCAATATTTTGATTATGAGGCTTGTTTTCCTCCGTGCGGTATGGAAGCTGACCACAGGCGGTGCTCTATCTGTAAACCCTGAACGAACGTCCCCGGCTCTCACCACTGGAGAAATCTAGGGCAAGACACTGAACGACCCAACTTGGATCATCCCCTCATCTCCCAGCCAATCAGGATGACCAACGGCAGGAGGGACATCCTCTAACGGACCAAGTGTGTGAGATACATGTTCGCCAGACCCACCAGAATCATAGGGAATAGGGTACAACTATTTTATCTTGAAACAAAACAAAACAAAACGAAGAACAGTTGGGCTGGAAAGCCAAAACAACAACTGTCCACTACCCCTACTAGTGCTGAGTGTTTTGTTGAGCTCACAGCAATCAAAGACATACTTCCCAGCCCTGAAGTTGCTTATAATCTAGTCACACCTTCGAGACAGACCATTTATTTAACAAGCAGTTTTACTGAGTGCCTAAAGGCTCTGGGAATTCAATAGTAAAACAAAGCAGAAGGGGCACCTGGGTAGCTCACTCGATTAAAGGTCCGACTTCATCTCAGGTCATGATCTCACGGTTCATGAGTTTGAGCCCCGCGTTGGGCTCTGTGCTGACAGCTCAGAGCCTGGAACCTGCTTCAGATTCTGTATTTCCGTCTCTCTCTGCCCCTCCCCTGCTCACGCTCTATCAGGGGGAAAAGAAAAAAAAAAGCAGAAAATAACCCCTGCCACCTCAAGTTTCCTTTCCAGAAAGGGGAAACAGACAATCATAGGTTTTACAGTGATAAGTGATTGCCAGAAAAAGCAAGAAGCTCAATGGGAAAGAAAGGACCAGGGAGAGGTCTGGTGGGATAGTGGCCATAGTAAAGGCCCCAATCAAAGGTAAGATTTGAATAAATATCTCTAAGAAGCAAAGCCAAGGAGTTATTCAGGAGAAAACCAATCTAGCTAGAAGGAAGAGAAAAGGCAAAGGCTCTGAGGCTGGAACATAGAGAGTCAGAAAGAGGGTCATAAGAAACAAGGATAGAAAAGTAATGGGCAGCAGATGATTATATGTACCAATGGCCTCATTATGAGGACATTCGCTTTTCTTCTCCGTGAGGTGGAAGCCAGTGGAGGTTATGAGCATAAACATGGCATCCAATGACTTGGGTTTAAAAGGATTCTTTTGACTGCTGCACGGCAAATGCGGGGAAGCAAATATAGAAGCAGAGGGCTCCATTACAAGAAAGACTGGTGGCTGAGACACAGGGACAGCCGCAGAAATGGCGAGAAGGAGTTAAAATTTGAAAATAGAGCCAGTGGAACTTGCTGCTGAGTATGGTGTTCACCATGAGGAATAAAAATCCGTGGAGACCTGAAGTTTTTTTGGTGTGATCAACTGAAAGAATTTTTTTGGTATGAAACTGAAAGACAAATTGAAAGAATAGAGTTTCATCTACCAAACCAGGAAGATTACATGACGAACACATTTATGGTAGTATCAGAAGAATTTTCTAGACTTTTAAACTCAGCAGAACCTTCCTGCATATCTGTTTGTGATGTTGAGTAGGCAGCTAACCAAAGGAGCCTGGAGTTAGGAAGAGGTTGGACCTAGATATGTGCCGTATTATGTGTTAGGGGAAGGAAAGGGTCAACGATATTTTGGTTTCAGTAACACAGAGAAGGTAGAAAATCTTGTCCCATGAAAACAGAATCTAATTTGGAGAAAGTGGATAGTTTGGACTCAGTGAAATCCAGTGTTTGGGGATCCAGCTGAATCATTTTGGGGCCAACATTAGATGACTTACCTAATGGACTTAAAATTGATGTCTTTGGGTAAAAAGTCTCTTACGCTAGCCTTGAAGGAAAGGGGATTTAGTTCCTCCTTAGTGCTAAAGTAAGTTCTGGAAGTAAAATTTTAATTTCTATCATGACAACTAGAAAATTGTATTGAGTGGGAGTGTGCGCACGCGCGTGTGTAAAGAGGGAGAGACAGAGAAAGAGAGAACACAAGCAAGCATGTTGTTTATATACAAACAACTTCTAACCTCAAGTATCATTTCCTGGGTTAGATATTTTCTAAGAGTTAGTAATTTAAAAATAAACATTTTCAAAAAGATCAGTTCACCCTAGGTTCATTCTCTCTCCAAAGTCCTTCCTTAATTACAAAACCTGCATAACCCATTTCCTTTGGTGTGCAAAAAGGTGTGTAATTAAACCATCAGCATAATACCTATCTCCATGTAAAACCCGCACTTATGAACTTTAACTGCTGAATAAAAACTCCTATTACATGACCATTAAGTATTATGAATAAAGCAAGTCATGGTAGGACTTGATTAATTTTTATGCACTATGGATTGTGTCTAGAAGAAATTTGATTTTGGTGGTTGTCCTCCTAGGCAACCCCAGAGATTTTGGTGGCTTCGCCTCAGGAAAGGCATATGCTGAACTGACCCAGGGAAAATGAGTCAGACCTCGCTGCGGACTTAACCTACTCTTAGGGTGACTCTGTTGAGGGAGAAACCTCAGCTCCCACTGATAAATCATCAATGCAATCAGCATTGGAAAGAAAGGAAGTGAGAACAATGGGTGCGTAGAAAAAAACTGGCGATTCCCTTTGGTATGATTTCAAAAGCTGACAACTTTGTAGGTTAATACACATTTGAATTTTTTAGGTTAATACACAAAAGCCACAGTTTGTGACCTAAGTATTTCATCTGGAATTCCCCAAATCACCAGTTTGTGCACCAGGAGCTTGGACTTGGAGACTCTTGGTTTAGGCTTTGTCAGGGAAAATGAAGATTTTGTGAATGGCTTCTCAAAATCCCCAACAACTTTTATTCTGTGAACCTCTGAGTAGAGAAGCAGGATATAAAAGTAGTGTCTCTAATCAAAAAGAATTGAGTTTGACCAGCAGGAAGAAAGGAACATTTGGAGCAACAATAACTACAATTTCGATGATTAGGTCTAGAAGTGTCAATACAGTGTCCCTGCTGAGACAGAATAACCAAGAATAAAAAGATTCCCATATGGAAAAGACCTAAGCTAGGTTTCCCAGGGTAAACCCAGAGATGAAGGATCCCATATCCAAATGGAATGACCAGGAGATTACATTAAGAAAATGAGGGTGCCAGGCAGATAGCCTGAGAAGACTCTGGAGGGTCCTGGTACTTGGAGTGGTAGGAGAAACAGTCAAAGTGTTTCCATGACCTCCTTTCCAGAAGGCCTCAGGATTGGATAGAAACCAAAAACCAAGAGATTTATATAGTAGAGTAATAGTGCTGGAATCCACGTAGTATGGAGAATGGGTAACACAGGTAGAGGCAGAGATAGCCTCCCCTGAGTCTTCCCTCCTGCTCCTCCTTCCCTCTGTATCCTGAAGTATACAAAATTCAAACTAAGGGAGTCTAGTCTTGGAAAACACCAGTGTCCAAGGTGGAAGCACAAGAAAATTCTGTGAGAGACAGATTCGGCTGGTAGAGAGGTGGAAAAACTTGTAGCGACAAGAGCAAGATATGATAATGCTAGAGGGTCAGATACCCTTTCCCCTCCCTCAAGGCTTGGACTTCAGCTTCTCCCCAGAGTCCACTTTACTAAAAGAGTTAGTGGATACCTGCAGGCGTGCAGGAACTCAGAGACAGAAATAAGATGCCTCAGGAATACAATTTCTATTCAAGACAGATAGGAGTCATTTAAAATAGGAGGTCAAAATTAGATTTTCAGCATAGATCCTTTAGAAAACACGTCTAAAGGAAGTCCTACAGAAAAAGAAAAGTGAACATAAGTAAATAACATAGCAAAGCTTCTTTTGTGTACAAAAGGATAAAGCCAATATACATTCTTAATAATCCAAAACTAGATTCTAGATGATACCAACATGCAGGTGTTGAGGTATGGACTCACATCTGAGAAACTTACAAGAGAAAGGGAGAGGAAACTAGAGTGGTTGTCTTATTCAGAGAGAATGCATTATTTTTATTAATTATAAGAAATTCATAGGGAAGCATAGTAATATAAATGATTATTAATAAATTAGGGGTAGCCCCTTGGATAAGGAAAATTGTATACAAATATTCAAAGCAGTGGGGTGGGGGTTGGAGAGAGAGGTGGAGCAGCATTTAGGAAAGAAGAAACATGAAAGCAAATTAAGTTTTAATAGGTAGTTTTACAGTAAATATAAGCATGTTAAAGTCAAAAATCAAAAAAACAGAGACTGATGTTGAAGTGAAAAACACAAGCTAAGCTCTAGTAATGTGTTTTTTTCCTACAAAAAACACATTTAAACAAAAGGACAGAGTTTGAAAATAAAGCAATGAATTAAAAACAAACAAAAAAAATGAACCCAAACAAAAGAAGAGCTATCCATTTCAATAGAATGAAAGAAAAAAAAAGAGGATTTGAAGGGGGGAAGAATCAAATGCACAAAGAAGTTACAAGCCTGACCAAGGAATAAGAATGAAAGAAAGAAAGAAAGAAAGAAAGAAAGAAAGAAAGAAAGAAAGAAAGAAAGAAAAGAGAAGAGAAGAGAAGAGAAAAGAAAAGAAAAGAAAAGAAAAGAAAAGAAAAAGAAAAAATAATGATAATAGCACAACATGCACCTAATAACATGCCCCAAAAACATATTGGGCAACAACTAGAGTTACAGGAAGAAATAGACAAAACACCGTAAATAACAAATGTGACATACTCTTTTCATAATGCATGAGTCAAGCATTAAAAATCAGCACAAATATGGAACATCTAAATAAATTGATTTCTAGGTTCAGGGTAATTAGGTGTTTATGATGAGAACTGTATGCTAAACAAAACATGCATTATTTTCGTCATACATGGAACATTCCCCAAACTTATATGGATTAATTAGCCCTAGAGTAAATATTGCTCAGGCACTGCCTAACAAATCTTAAAAGCCAGACACTAAGGGATATAACTATTTCCAGTTAACTTAACTGCATCCCAGAATAAATCTCAAGAATGTTGGTAGGAGTAAAAAATATCTCCAGCACCCAGCTAGGTAAAATTCACGATACCTGATATGCAATAAATAAAATGCAAGGCAAAAAAGGAGGCAGAAATATAGGACCCATATGAGGAGGAAAAAACAAAACCAATAAATTCAAACTGTCCTGGAACTACCAAGTGTATGTGACTTCACAGACAATATTAAAGCAGATATTATAAATGTATTATAGATCTTTAAGAACTTGAATTGAGACACAGAAGGTATTTCAAAAGACCCAAACTGCACCTCTAGAAATGAAAACGACAATGTCTGATTGAAAAAAAACCGGGGCGTGGGATTAATGGCAATTTAGACACCGTAGAAGACTAGTAAACTTCAAGCGACAGCAATAAACACCATGCGAAGTCAAAAATAGAAGAGAGAATAAACAAATCAAAAGAAAAGAAAGAAAAGGAAGGAATGTAAGAAAGGGAAGGAGAGAGGGAGAAATTAAGGGAGGAGAGAATGAGTAGATTAGAAAAGAGCATCAGTGATCTGGGGGACAACATAAATAACATGATACACCTGTAAGTGGAATCCCCGGAGTGGGGAGTAGGGCATACAAATTGGAATAAGTGATCTGAATTTTTTTCCAGATAGGCTGAAACCTATAAACCCAGAGTCCAAGAATTTCTTTGAGCCCCAAGTATTAGAATCCTGCAGAAAACTAAACAAAGAAAGATTATGATCAAATTACTCAAAAAGAGGGATAAAGAAACTCTTAAAATCAGCCAGAGCAAAACCCATGCGTTTCGTAGAAGAACAATGAATGACTACAGGTTTGTTATCAAAAACAACACAGGTAAGAGGACAGTGGAGCAACATCTATAATATACTGAAACAAACGGTCAATGCGGCATTCTAAATCCAGCAAAAAAAAAAAAAAATCTTTGAAAAATGAATATGAGATACTTTTCCAGACAGACAAGAGCTGAAAGAATCCATCACCAGCAAACCTGCACTAAAAGAAACATAAAGGAAGTCCTTCCAATAAGTGAAAATGTCAACAGGTGGAAACATGGATCTACACCAAGAAATGAAAGGTCCCAAAAATGTAAAAATCAGTTAACACGTGAGATTTTTAGATTTGAATTTCTTTGAAACAGAATTGCTGGACTGAACAAAAACCGTAACAATGTATTATGCGGTTTATAACGTATGTAAAAGTAAATGTGTAAAAACAATAGTACAAAGGTTGGCGGACAAGAAATCGAAGCTACTATTATAGAGTTATAATGATATGAAGGGGTGTAATGAAACCCTAAAATGGACCGATGAGTTGTACTTGTGCTAATTCCAAAGTAATGACTCAAATAAAAAATGAGAGAGTTTTAGCTAAGAAGCCAATGAAGGAAATAAAAGGGAATCATAAAAAATATTACAGGGGCATCTGGGTGGCTCAGTCGGTTAAGCATCCAACTTCAGCTCAGGTCAAGATTTTGAATTCACAAGTTTAAGCCCCCCCCCCCCCCCCCCCATCAGGGTCTGTGCTGACAGCTCAGAACCTGGA
The DNA here is from genome assembly GCF_018350155.1 of Leopardus geoffroyi. Classification (NCBI taxonomy): domain Eukaryota; kingdom Metazoa; phylum Chordata; class Mammalia; order Carnivora; family Felidae; genus Leopardus; species Leopardus geoffroyi. The sequence continues at coordinate 38,371,867 of NC_059331.1, read as the reverse complement.
GCCTACTTCAGATTCTGTGTCTCCCTCTCTCTGTCCCTCCCCCGCCCATGTGCTGTCTCTGTTTCTCAAAAATGAATAAACATTTAAAAAATTATTTTAATATTCCAAAATAAGGGGAAAAAGAAAACAGATGGCCAAGATACAACGCATATAGTGAGATAATACACTTAAATCTAACCATATCAATAATGACTTTAAATGTAAATGGCCTAAATACTGTAATTAAAAGGGAGAGATTGTCAATTCGGAAAACAAAAGCAGTGACCACCAAATACTGTGTACAAGAAACACAATTTAAATACAAAAAAACAACTAGGTTAAAATAGGGGAGAAAAGATCTACTATATTTAGAAAGAAGCTAGAGGCATCTGCGTGACTCAGTGGGTTGAGCTTCTGGCTCTTGATTTCAGCTCAGGTCATGCTCTCGGGTTTGTGGGAACAAGCACCATGTTGGGCTCTGCACTGATGGTGTGGAACCTGCTTGGGATTCTCTCTTCCTGTCTCTCTGCCCACCGTCCTCAAAATAAACAAACATTTAGAAAATAAAAGGAAGCTAAGTAAATAAAAGATATTCCATATATAAAAGAAAGCTAGAGGGGCTATGTTAAGTAGATATCATAGCAAAAAATATTAGTAGGAATAGAGAATCATAGTGATATTCATTAAAAAGGCATAAAAATCCTCCATATTCATGCACGGAATAAGAAAACTTAAAAATACATAGAACAAAAGCACATAGAGCCACAAGTGAAATAGAAAAATCCAAAATTATACTGTGAGATTGACAGAACAAGTACACAGAAAATTAGCAAGGTTCTCTGCCTCACCACACCCAGATGTTGGACTCAGATGCTTATGGTGCCCCATAAGCACTCCTACCCTGGGTGTGGGGGGTGGGGGTAGCATCGCACACTAGAATGCCTACAGGGGTTCAGCCAAACCTCATAGCAAACCCCACATACTGTGCGCCTTCAAGTCACAGCTGAACCTCTCAGCCAAACAGTTGGGAGCTAGCCACACTTAAGCAGCACCGGGTAGCAGACACAGCCAGACCCACACAGACAGCTGCACTGGGGCAGACCAGCACACCAGCAAGTCCACACCAATAATGACCCAGACACAACAGGAGGGTGCACGTAACCCACAGAAGAGTCACTTCTGGGGCATCTGGTGCAGGTGACTGGGGAGTGTGCACTACTGTGCCATACCAGACACCCTCTCCATAAAGCCACTCCTTCAAGACCCGAAGACCTAACTGACCTACCTACTATATAGAAACTAACACAGAGGCAAAATGAGAAGACAGAGGAGTATGTTCCACACACACAAAAATAAGACACTTCAGAAAAAGAACTAAATCAAACAGGGATAAGCAATCTACAGGTAAAGATTTCCAAGTAAAAGCCGTAAAAACGCTCACCAAACTCAAGAGCAGAACAGATGAACACAGTGAGAACAAAAAGAAAACACAAAAAGTAACCAAACAGAGATGAAGAATGTAGCAGCTGATATGAAAAAGACATTACAGGGAATCAACAGCAGAAGAATGGATCAGTAATGTGAAGGAATACTGGAAATCTGGGGCGCCTGGGTGGCTCAGTCAGTTAAGCAGCCGACTTCAGCTCGGGTCATGATCTCGCGGTCCATGAGTTCAAGCCCCGCATCTGGCTCTGTGCTGGCAGCCCGGAGCCTGGAGCCTGCTTCGGATTCTGTGTCTCCCCCTCTCTCTGGCCCTCCCCTGTCTGCGCTCTGTCTTTCTCTTTCAAAAGTGAATAAATGTTAAAAAAAAAAAAAATTAAGAATACTGGAAATCACCCAATCAGAACAGTAACAAGAAAAAGGAATTTAAAAAAAACTGAGGCTAGTTTAAGAGACCTGTGGGATAACATCAAGCCTACTAACATTTGCAGTAAGGAGTCCCAGAAGGAGAAAAGACAGAAAAAGAACTATCTGAAGAAATATGACTGAAAATTTTCCTAAAGTGACAAAGGAAAAAGACATCCCACTCCAGGAAGCACAACGTCCCACATGAGATGGACCCAAGGAGACCCACACCAAGACCCATTATAATCAAAGTGCCCACAGTGAAAGATAAAAGCAGAATGAAAAAAACAGCAAAAGAAAAACACCCCATTATATACAAGGGAACTCCCATAAGACTATCAGCTCATTTTTAAGCAGAAACTTTACAGGACAGAAGTGAGGGACACAATATATTCAAAGTGCTGAAAGGAAAAAGAACTGACAACCAGGAATACTCTGGCCAGATTACTACTCAGAATTCAAGAAGAGAGAAGAAATTTCCCAAATAAGCAAAAGCTACAGGAGTTCACCAATACCAAAGTGGCTCCGCCAGAAATGTTAAAGGGACTTCTTTAAATAAAAAGGAGAAAGCCATAACTACAAATGAAAAATTATGGGAAAAAATCTCACTGGTAAAGGTAAACATATACTAAAAATAGGGACTCGATCACTTGCATACTCAGTATGGAGGTTAGAAGACAGAAGTGGTAACATTGCTAGCCCTACAATAATTAGTCAAGGAGGAGGCAAAGTAGTCACATGTAAGATACGTCAAAATCATAAGAAGTTGGCGGGGGCGGGGGGTGGGGTGGAGATGTAGTGCTTTTAAAATGCATTTAACTTGGGGCACCTGGGTGGCTCAGCCGGTTAAGCCACTGACTCACAATTTCCGCTCAGGTCATGATCTCACAGTTTGTGAGCTTGAGCTCTGTGTAGGGCTCTGGTCTGACATCAAGGAACCTGCTTGGGATTCTCTCTCTCTGTCTCTCTGTCCCCTGTGCCCTCAAAATAAATAGATAAATTTAAAAAAATATTGAAAGTGGACTTAAACGATCATCAACTTAAAATAGATTGCTACATCCACTGGATATTATAAATGAAACTCATGGTAATCACACACCAAATATCTCTAAGAGATAAACAAAGAATAAACAGAAATCCAAACCTAACACTACGAAAATTACAAAATCACAAATGAACAGAACAATAAGAAACAACAGAAAAGAAATACAGAAACAACCAAATGGCAATTAGTACCTATCTATCAATGATTACTTTAAATGTAAATGCACCAAATGCTTTAATCTAAAGACAAAGGGTGGCTGAATGGATTAAAAATCAAGACCTGTCTAGGTATTAAGGAGGGCACTCACTCACTGGAATGAGCACTGGGTGTTATATGTAAGTGATGAATCACTAACATCTACTCCTGAAGTCACTATTATACTATATGTTAATGAATTAAAATTTAAATAAAAATTTCAAACAAAAATATCAAGACCCAACTCTATGCTGACTGCAAAAGACTCACTTCAGATCTAAAGGTACACACAAACTGAAAGTGAGGAGATAGAAAAAGATATTCCATGAAAACAGAAATGAAAAGGAAGGTAGGGTAGCAATACTTGTATCAGACAAAACAGACTTTAAAACAACATTACTGTAAAAAGAGACCAAGAAAGTCATTACAAAATTGTAAAAGGATCAATCCAACACGAAGACCTAACATTTATAAATGTATATGCACCCAACATAGAGGCACTAAGTTCTACAAAACAAATATTAAGAGACCTAGAGAAAGGAACTGACAACAATAGTCATGAAGTTTTGAGGTGATGGGAGTTTGTGGGGTCCAGAGCCAATGGCAAGAAAGAATTCTTGAAGATGTGTTTGGTGCAAGAAAGTGATTTATTAAAGCATGGGGACAGGAACCATGAGCAGGAAGAGCTGTGTTGGGGTCATGACGGGAACTCATTATATGCCCTTAGGTTGGGAGGGGGTCAGAGATAGAGTAAGTCTCCAAGGAATTCTGGAAGCAAGTTTCTAGGACCTTGAGGGGCTAGCTGTTGCTAGGGAAACACCTTTCATCACCATTTAATGAAACCTCAGTCATGAAAGCCCTCAGATGTATTGGGGTGGGGGTGGGAGGCATAAGTGTGGAGCATGACTGCCAGCATATATCCTAGGGCAGTTGAGACGAAGGAAGCAGATTCACAGGATCCTAGAGGTTGGGACAATATTCTGCCAAAGTTCTCTTTGCCCCTAGCAAAGTATCATCATAGAGCCAACAGCTCCTAGAGGGGGTCACTCTGCCAGTTTTAAGGACTTGTCAATGGGCTGTAGGCAGTAAGGAAATTTAGTTTTTCATTTGCCTTAGTTTCCCACATTACCATGGCAAGCACTTAAATCCCTTTCCTTTGTTCTTGGGTAGTCAGGAGTGTCCAAGGAATATCGCACATATTCCATGGGGGGTGGGCGGCGGGAATGTGTGCCAGCCTGTATCTTGCCCTCAGCTTGCCACATGCTCCCCCCACAATAGTAGGGGACTTTATTACCCCATGTACACAAATGGATGTATTACCCAGACAGAAAATCAATAAGGAAACACTGGCCTTAAAAGACACATTAGACCAGATAGACTCAATAGATATATACCAAACATTCCATCTCAAAGAGGCATACACATGTTTTTCCACTACCTATAGAACATTCTCCAGAAACCACTCACATGTTAAGCCACAGAGGAAGTTTCAATCAATTGAAAAAGACTGAAATCATATCTTTTATATCTTTTTTATTTTTTTATATCTATTATATTTTTCAAATATAATAATATGAAATCAATTATTAAAAAAACCAAAAATTTGTTTTTGGGGGCGCCTGGGTGGCTCAGTCAGTTAAGCGTCCGACTTCAGCTCGGGTCATGATCTCACAGTCCGTGAGCTCAAGCCCCGCATCAGGCTCTTTGCTGACAGCTCAGAGCCTGGAACCTGCTTCGGATTCTGTATCTTCGGATTCTGTATCTCCCTCTCTCTCTGCCCCTCCCCTGCTCATGCTGTTTCAAAAATAAACAAAAACATTTAAAAAATGAAAAAACAAAAAAACCCTAAAACACTGGAAAAACACAAACATGTGGAGGCTAAACAACAAACTAGTAAACAACCAATGTTGTCAAGACAGAAATTTAAGAGGAAGTTTTAAAAAATACTTTGAGGTAAATCTATGGGGATTTACCTCCAAATCTATGGGATGCAACAAAAGAAGTTCTAAGAGGTCTGTAGAGTGATACAGTCCTATCTCAAGAAACAAAAGAAATTTCCAAGCAACAATCTAACAGTATACCTCAAGAAACTAAAAAAAGAACAAAGCCTAAAGCTAGTAGAAAGTAGGTAATAATTGAGAGCAGACCAGAAATTCCTGAAATACAAAATAGAAATAACTGAAATACATAATAGGAGAATAGAAAACATCAGTTTAAGGTAAAAGCTGGTTCTTTGAAAAGATAAACAAAAATGATACACTTTTAGCTGGACCCATCCAGGAGAGAAGACAGAGGGTCCACACAAGTAAGATCAAAAATCAAAGAGAAGTTATAAGCAATATTACAGAAATACAAAGGATAAGAGATTACTACAAACAATTGCATTCTAACAAATTAAAGCACCTAGAAGAAATTCATACATTTATAGAAACATACAATCCTGCAAGGCTGAATCAGGAGGAAATAAGACATCTGAGCAGACCTATTACTTGTAATGAACTTGAGTCAATAATCAAAAAACTCACAACAAAACAAAAGTCCAGACCACACAGTTTCAGAAGCAAATCCTATCAATATTAAAGAAGAGTTAGGGGTGGCTGGGTGCTCAGTCAGTTAAGTATCTGACCCCGGCTTATGTCATGATCTCACAGTTCGTGAGATTGAGCCTCCTGTGGGGCTCTGTGATGACAATGCAGAGCCTGCTTGGGATTCTCTCTCTGCCTTTCTCTCTACCCGTCCCCCTTCTCTCAAAATAAATAAGCATTAAAAAAAGGTTAATACCCATATTCCTCGAAGTATTCCAAAAATTTTGAAGAAAGAATACTTCCAAACTCATTCTAGGAGGCCAACATTATCCTTATACCAAAGCCAGACAAATACACTACAAAAAAAAAAAAAAAAATCGCAAGCCAATATACTTGATGAATATTGATACAAAAAAACCCTCAAGAAAATATTAGCACAGTGAATTCAACAATTCGGTTGAAGGGTCATGCACCATGATCTCTAGTGGGATTTATTTCAGGGCTGCAAGTATGGTTCAGTATTCATCCAACAATCTATTTGACATACCACATTAAAAAAGAGGATAATGGCACAAAAACAGACACATAGACCAATGGAATAGAATAGAAACCCCAGAACTAGACCCACAAACGTATGGCCAACTCATCTTTGACAAAGCAGGAAAGAACATCCAATGGAAAAAAGACAGCCTCTTTAACAAATGGTGCTGGGAGAACTGGACAGCAACATGCAGAAGGTTGAAACTAGACCACTTTCTCACACCATTCACAAAAATAAACTCAAAATGGATAAAGGACCTGAATGTGAGACAGGAAACCATCAAAACCTTAGAGGAGAAAGCAGGAAAAGACCTCTCTGACCTCAGCCTTAGCAATCTCTTACTCGACACATCCCCAAAGGCAAGGGAATTAAAAGCAAAATTACTTTTGAATTACTGGGACCTTATGAAGATAAAAAGCTTCTGCACAGCAAAGGAAACAACCAACAAAACTAAAAGGCAACCAATGGAATGGGAAAAGATATTTGCAAATGACATATCGGACAAAGGGCTAGTATCCAAAATCTATAAAGAGCTCACCAAACTCCACACCCGAAAAACAAATAACCCAGTGAAGAAATGGGCAGAAAACATGAATAGACACTTCTCTAAAGAAGACATCCAGATGGCCAACAGGCACATGAAAAGATGTTCAGCGTTGCTCCTTATCAGGGAAATACAAATCAAAACCACACACAGGTATCACCTCACACCAGTCAGAGTGGCCAAAATGAACAAATCAGGAGACTATAGATGCTGGAGAGGATGTGGAGAAACGGGACCCCTCTTGCACTGTTGGTGGGAATGCAAATTGGTGCAGCCGCTCTGGAAAGCAGTGTGGAGGTTCCTCAGAAAATTAAAAATAGACCTACCCTATGACCCAGCAATAGCACTGCTAGGAATTTATCCAAGGGATACAGGAGTACTGATGCATAGGGGCACTTGTACCCCAATGTTCATAGCAGCACTCTCAACAATAGCCAAATTATGGAAAGAGCCTAAATGTCCATCAACTGATGAATGGATAAAGAAATTGTGGTTTATATACACAATGGAATACTACGTGGCAATGAGAAAAAATGAAATATGGCCTTTTGTAGCAACGTGGATGGAACTGGAGAGTGTGATGCTAAGTGAAATAAGCCATACAGAGAAAGACAGATACCATATGGTTTCACTCTTATGTGGATCCTGAGAAACTTAACAGGAACCCATGGGGGAGGGGGAGGAAAAAAGAAAAAAAAAAGAAAAAAAAAAAAAGAGGTTAGAGTGGGAGAGAGCCAAAGCATAATAGACTGTTAAAAACTGAGAACAAACTGAGGGTTGATGGGGGGTGGGAGGGAGGCGAGGGTGGGTGATGGGTATTGAGGAGGGCACATTTTGGGATGAGCACTGGGTGTTGTATGGAAACCAATTTGACAATAAATTTCATATAATAATAAAAAAAAAAGAGGATAAAAATCACAGGATCATCTCAACAGATGCAGAAAAAAGCATTTGATAAAATCTAACGTCCATTTATGATAAAAAAAAAAAAAGTCTCAACACAGTGGGTACAAAAGGAATATACCTCAATATAATCAAGATTATATATTATAAAGCCACAATGTCATATTCGACAGTGAAAACCCAAACATTAAGCTCCTCCTCGAACATCAGGGACAAGACAGGGATATTCACTCTCCCCAGTGTTATTCAACACACAAGTCCTAGCAACCACAATCAGACAAGAAAAAGAAATAAAAGGGCATCCAAATTGGAAAAGAAGTAAAACGATCACTATCGCAGAAGAGCTGATACTATATATAAAAAAACCCTCAAGTCTCCACCATAAAATTATTAGAATAAGTGAATTCAGGAAAGTTGCAGGATACAAAGTTTACATACGTATGTGGCATTTTTATACGCAAAATAATGAACTATCAGAAAGAGAGATTAAGAAATCAATACCATTCACAATTGCACCAAAAAGAATACAATACTTGGGAATAAATTTGACCAAGGAGGTGAAAGACCCATACACTGAAGACTTCAAGAAACTGATGAAAGAACATGAAGACACAAATAAATGGAACGATATTCCATGCTCATGGACTGGAAAAATTATTACTGTGTATTTCCACACTACCAGGATCAATCTACAGATTCAGTGCAATCCCTACCAAAACACCAATGGCATTTTTCACAGAACCAAAACCAATAATCCTAACACTTGGACGTCACTACAAAAGATCCCAATTAGCCAAGCAATCTTGAGAAAGAAGAACAAAGCTCAAGTTATCATGATCCCTGACCTCAAACTATAATATAAAGCTATAGTAATCAAAATAATATGGTACCTGTACAGAAAAGACATAGAGAACAAAACAGCAAGTTGAGAAATAAACTCACATTTGTACCATCAATTAATCTCTGACAAAGCCAGCAAGAACACACAATGGGGAAAAGGTGGTCTCTTCAATAAATGGTGCTGGGAGAGCTGGGCAACTACATGCAAAAGAATGGAACTAGACTACTTTGTTAAACCTTATGTAGAGAAAGACTGAAAATGGATTCAAGACTTAAATGTGGCTGGATCATTCAGAAGACAAAGCATGCAAATCTTGATTTGGTCTCAGTGTCATGAGTTCAAGCCCCATGTGGGAATAGAGATTACTTAAATAAAACTTAAAAAAAGAATACTTAAATGTAAGATCAGAAGCCATACAACTACTAGAAGAAAACAAAGGCAGTAAGGTTTTAGACACTGATCTGAGCAATATTGTTTTGGATCTGTGTCCTCTGGCAAGGGCAACAAAAGCAAAAGTGAGTAACTAGGACCTACGTCAAACTAAAAAGTTTTTGCTTTTGTTTGAAGGAAACCATCAACAAAATGAAAATGCAACCCACTGAATGGAAGATAAAATTTTCAAGGGGTCAATACCCAAAATATATAAAGAACACACAAACTCACTATCAAGAAAAAGAATAACTCAATTAAAAAATGGGCAGAGAACCTGAATAGATGCTTCTCCGAAGAATATATACAGATGGCCAACAACAACCTAAGATGTTTATTATCATTAACCATCAGGGAAATGCAAATCAAATCTATAATGATGTATCACCCTCACACCTGTCAGAATGCCTACTTACCAGAAAGACAAGAATAACAAGAAGTAAGTGTTTGCAAGGGATGTGGAGAAAAGGAAATTCTACTGCACTATTCACTAATAGTGAATTGTTTATTGGGGCAACATAAATTGGGGCAACCACTGTAGAAAACAGTGTGGGATTTCTTCAAATAATTAAAAATAGAACTACTCTCTGATGTAGCAATTCTGCTTCTTAGCAATGATTCATAGAAAATGAAAACACTAATTTGAAAAGATATATGCACATTTGTTTATTACAGTACTATTTACAACAGACAAGATAAGGAAGCAACCTAACTATCAAAAGATAAATGGATCAAGAAGATGTGGTGCATTTACATTTATATGTAACATATAAATACATGTTTTAAGTTAATAATTATGTGTTGTATGTTTACATTTATATATTTATAATGGATTATGTCTTAGCCATAAGAAGAAGAATGAAATCTTGCCATTTGAGACAACATGGATGGACCTAGAGAATATAATGCTAAGCAAAATAACTTATCCAAAAAAAAAACAAAAGACACATACCATATGATTCACTTATATGGGAAAACTAAAAAACAAAACAAAGAACAACAACAATAAAACCCAGTGACTCACAGATAGAACAATTTGGAGGTTGCCAAAGCGGGGGGTGGGGGGGGGTGGGGGGGAATAAGAAAATGGTTCCAAGATGGGAAGGGGATTGAAAGATACAAATTTCCAGTTAAAAAATAGACAAGCAAGGTGCCTGGGTGGCTCAGTTGCTTAAGTGTATGACTCTTGATTTCAGCTCCGGTCATGATCTCATGGTTCAGGAGTTCAATCCCCATATCAGGCTCTGTGCTAACAGCTCAGAGCCTGCTTGGGATTCTCTCCCTCATCTCTCTGCTTCTCCTCTGCTCTCTCTCTCAAAATAAATAAATAAAATCAACATTTTAAAAACAAAATAAAATCACTTAAAAAAGTAAAAAATAAACAAGCCACAGGGATACAATGTACAGCATCATGAACATAGTTAATAATCTATAACAACTTTGTATGGTGACAAATAGCTAGATTTATGGTGGTGATTATTTCATGATGTATATAAATGTTGAATTAGTATGTTGTATACCTGAGACTAATATACGGTATGTCAGCTACACTTGAATAAAAAAGAAAATAAGAATATAGAAGATTTTTGCAGCACAATTAACTATGTTGATGTGATTACCACTTTTGGAAAACTCTACCCAAAATGAGAATACATATTCTTTTCAAGTGCACACAGAACACTTATCCAAATTGACCTTCTTTTGGATCACACACAAGTCTCATTTATTTTAAGGATTCAAGTCATAGGAAGTATATTCTTTCACCAATACAACTAAAAGAGGAATAAGAGAATTTTCTCTGGAAAATATCCATGTATCTGAAAAGTAAATAACTAAATTATAAACAATCAATGTAGTAAAAAAGAAATTACAAAGTATTTCAGATGAATGCAGATGATAACAAAATATATCAAAATTTGTGGGATGCTGCTAAAATAGTAAATATGTCCACTGGAAAAGAAGTCAGGAGCCAAATCAATGATGGCAATTTCTACCTTAAAAAATTACCTGAAATAAGCAGAAGAAAATAAACAGATTAGCCTGGATATCAATAAAACTGAAAATATGAGAATATGAGAGAGAAACCAATGAAATATAAAGCTGGCTCTCTGAGAAGATGAAAGAAATTGGTAAAACTCTATCTGGATGCAACAGGAAACAGACAAGAAACCAATGACCAATATAAGGATTGAGAAGGTAAAATCATGATATATTCCTTAGGTATCCCAAATATAACAAGGGAATATGATAAACAACTATATGCCAAGAAATTAAAAATCTTAGATGAAACAGATGAATTCTTGGAGAGATCTAAACCACTGAAGAAGAAATAGATAACTTGAAGAAATTCAAGAAATTAAATTTGTAGTTAACAACCTTCAGAAAGAAAACTCCAAGATGAATGGTTACAATGGTGAATTTTCTCAAATATATAAACTAATAATATTATTTCTTCACAACTCTTCCTGACAAGTGAAGAGGAGGGAATATTGCACAATTCGTTCTATTTTTTTTTAAATGTTTATTTACTTTTGCGAGAGATAGAGAGACAGAGTGCAAGAGCGGGAGGGGCAGAGAGAGAGACACACACACACATAGAATGTGATGCAGGCTCCAGGCTCTGAGCTGTCAGCACAGAGCCTGACGCGGGGCTCGGGCCCACAAACCGTGAGATCATGACCTGAGCTGAAGTTGGACGCTCACGCGACGGAGCCACCCAGGGGCCCCAGCACAGTTCATTCTAGAAAGCCAGTTTTACTCTGATACCACAACCAGACAAAGCCATTACAAAGGACAAAGTAGACTAAAATTCCTCATGACCATAGATGCGAAAATTCTAAGTAAAACTTTTGCCCAGCTGAATTCAGGAATACATAGAAAGATAATACATCATTATTATTTATCCCAGTAATGTAAGGTTTACCAAAATGTAGGAATTCTGACATGCGCTACATGAATAAACCTTGAAAACATTATGCTACGTGAAATAAGCCAGACACAACAGGGCGAGTGTTACATAATTGTATTTATATGAGTATTCAGAGTAGGCAAGTTCAGAGGGACAGAAACTAGAGTAGAGATTACCAGGAGCTGAGGGGACTGGTGATTTCTTACTGGGTATAAGCTTCTGCTTGGAATAGTGAAACAGTCCTGGAAATGGATTTTGGTAAGAGTTTACAACATTGTAAAAGTACTTAAACCCATTGAATTGTGTATTTAAAAATAGTTAAAATGATAAATTTATGTTATGTGTATCTTATTTTTTTTTTTTTAATTTTTTTTTTTTTCAACGTTTATTTATTTTTGGGACAGAGAGAGACAGAGCATGAACGGGGGAGGGGCAGAGAGAGAGGGAGACACAGAGTCAGAAACAGGCTCCAGGCTCTGAGCCATCAGCCCAGAGCCTGACGCGGGGCTCGAACTCACAGACCGCGAGATCGTGACCTGGCTGAAGTCGGACACTTAACCGACTGCGCCACCCAGGCGCCCCTGTTATGTGTATCTTAACACATAAAGAAATTAAAAACAAAAAATTTAAAATTCCTTGTAATTTAAATATCAACACTCTCAAAGAATATTATAATCATGTCAACAGACACAGAAAAAGCATTTGACAAAGATTCAATATTTATTTTCAATAAAAACTCTGAGCAAACGAGAAATAGAGTGGCACTTGCTTTTTTTAAATGTTTATTTATTTCGAGAGAGAGCGCATGTGGTGCATGTGCACACGGGAGAACAGGGGAGGGGCAGAGAGAGAGAGAGAGAGAGAGAGAGAGAGAGAGAGAGAGAGAGAATCCCAAGCAGACTCTGCACAGAGCCCGACAAAAGGCTTGAACTCATGAACTATGAGATCATGACCTGAGCCCAAATCAAGAGTTGGATGCTTAATCAACTGAGCCGTCCAGGCGTGCCTAGAATGATACTTCCTTAGCCTGCTAAAGGGCATCTACAAAACACCTACAGCTAACATCATTCTTAATGGCAAAAGCTTGTTGTCATGTAAGATCAGGGCAGGTCTGTTCTCACCACTCCAATTCAACGCTGGACTGGAGGTTTTGTCCAGTACAATAAGGCATTCAGAGGAGAAAGGAAGAACTCAAAATTTTATGTACAAGACCTGATGGAATCTACAAAAAGAAACTAGAACTAGTAAGTAATATGGGAAGGTTGCAAGATAGAACATCAATATAAAAAAAAAAAACACCATTTTCTTTATGCATGTTAACAATGAAAAATGTGAAATTGAAATGAAAATGCAGTGCCATTGACAGTAACATTAAAATATGATCGGAACAAATCTGACAAAATATTTGAAATCCCTATCCACTGAAAACTGTAAAATACTGCTGGGAGAAACTGAAGACAACCTAAATAAATGTTCACTGATTGTAAATGTTCAATATCTTTAAAAATGTAAATTGTCTCAAATTCACCTCATGCATTCAATGCAACCTGTACATCCAGAATCCCAGCAGATGTGTTATAGAAACTTCCAAGTTGATCCTAAAGTTATTCAATGGGCGCCTCAGTAGCTCAGTCAGTTAAGCATCTGACTTCAGCTCAGGTCATGATCTTGCTGTTTGTGGGTTCAAGCCCCACACTGGGCTCTGTGTTGACAGCTCAGAGCCTGGGAGCCTGCTTCGGACTCTGTGTCTCTCTCTCTCTGCCCCTCCCCAATTCGTGCTCTAACTCTTTCTCTCTCTCCAAAAACAAACAAACAAACAAAACAAAACAACACAACACATTAAAAAGAATTAAAGTTACTCCCAAAATGCATAGGACCAAAAATCATAGCCAAAACATCTCTGAAAAAGGAGGCAAAGTTGGAGGTGCAATACAGGGAAATAGATCTGTGGAAAGAAGAGAGTCCTAAGATAGATCTACATATTTACATAATATGGCATTTGCAAATGGGCAGAGGCAACTGAGTGGAGAATAGATAGTCTTTGAATGAACTATGCTGGAATAATTAGATATCCATGTATTAAATAATGGTTTTCTATCTATATCCCATACTTTCCATAAATATGATTTCAAAATGGACCACAGACCTAAATGCCAACCTTAAACCATAAAACTTCTAGATGCAAACAGAGGAACGAATATTTGTGATGCTGGGTTAGGCAGAGCTTTCTTAGATACTACATGAAAAAAATGATCATTAAAAATGTCTGGTAAATTGGATTTCATAAAAATTAAAAAAAAAAAAACACTTTTGCTCTTTTGAAGATGCTGTTATGATAACAAAAGGATAAGCCACAGGCTGGGGAAAAATATTTTCCAATCACACATCTACTAAAAAACTTGTATCCAAAATAAACAAAGAACTCCGAAAATTTGCAAGCCCATTACAATGAGCAAAACATTTAGACATTTCATCAAAAAGATATAGAAATGGGCAATAAGCACATGGAAGCAGGCTCAACATTATTAGTCATTAGGGAAATGCAAATTGTGATTTTATATGTTCCCATAATGGGATACCTGCACACATCTACTGGAATGACTAAAACGGATTGGTCATATTAAGCATTTACAAGAGTGTAAGAGAACTGAAACACTCATAGGATACTGGCGGGTATGTAAAATGATAGTCACTTTGAAAAAACATTTTGGAAGCTTTTAAAATATTAATCATACACCTACCACATGATCCACTCATTTCACTCCTGGATATTTACCCAAGAAAAAGGAGCATGTGTCAGTACAAAGAATTGTGCATGAAACATCGTGGCAGTTTTATTTGTAATTGTAGAAACCCAGAAACAACTGACATGCCCATCAATAGGTCTATGGGTATGCGATTGATATATCCATGTAATGGAATACTACCCACCAACAGAAAGGAGCAAAATACAGATATAAATCACTATCGATACAACAGCACAGACGATCCTTTAATTATGCTGAGAAAAGCCAGGCAAAAGAATATATACAGTGTTATTCAGTTTATATAAATGATATGAAAGGCAAACAGATTCACAGTGAGAGAAAGCAGATCAGTGGTTACCTATAAACCAGACTACTCGGACAGATGGGAGACAGGGCTCAGTCACAAAGGGGCTTGAGGAAATTTTTGGATGTGTGGGATGTGTTCAGTGTTTTAACTGGTTGTACTGTTTTCGTGGTTGGATACACATACGTCAGGTCCTTCAAACTGTACACTTTAAATACATGCAGTTTATTCTATGTCAACTACACTACAATATAACTGTTTAAAAGTAAGGTTAGAAAGGGGATGCCTGGGTGGCTCAGTCAGTTAAGGGTCGGGCTCTTGATTTCAGCTCACGTCATGATCTCCCAGTTCGTGAGATTGAACCCTGCGTCTGGCTCTGCGCTGACATCACGGAGCCTATTTAGGATTCTTTCTCTCCCTCACTCCGCCCCACCCCGACCCACTCCCTCTCTCAAAATAAATTAACATGAAAAAAAATAAGGTCGTGAAAGGAAATAGAGCAAATGTACAAGAATACACTAAAGAACAGACAACTATGTATCAAAGAGAAAAAAAAAAGATGAAAGTAAAAGCTAGTGCTTTGAAAAGATAAATAGGTAAAACTTTGGCAAGGGTGATCACGTACACAAAGGAGAAAAGATTTTTTGTAAGCACATAATAGAGAATGGGAAGGGCGAAATCACTTTGTCAATAAAACTGAAAGGACAAAATACACACTTTGGCATCAGATAAAAATAGAAAAATATAACAGAAATTATAGTGGTGATTGAAGACGTATCCATTTCTGTAACGTGTCCCCATCCCAAATGATTTTACAGGTAAGTTCTTCTAAACTTTCCAAAGAACAGATAATTCTTACCTTACTGTGATTTTTCCAGGAGAAGAAACAAAACAAAACAAGAGACGACAAAAAAACCCACCCAACTTACTTTCTAAGTCAAATACATCTCTGATTGCAAAATATGATGAAGATACAACAACAAAAAATTATTAGCCTATTTCTTAAGAATATTTATGTGAGAATACTAAATAAAAACTGGTTGAATGAAGAAAATGTATGACAAATATATAATAATAGATCTTTGTTCTGAAATATAGGGATAGCCAGAATTCTGAATATTAATTCAAGGTGAAAATTACAAGATTAACAACAAGCAAAACCTGATAAATTTCAACATCTATTAGGGAATATATGTTGATAAAAATCTATCTACCTGTTATCAATATTTATTGATCCATTGATTGATCAATCAAATGATCGATATCTGGATCAACACAGAAATATTTTCAACTTGAAAACAACAAAGGAACAAAAAGTATAAGATAATATGTGATGGGGAAATGTGAGATGTGATTGAGGTAAAAAATAAGACACTGATTTTCTATCATCACTACTGTTCAAAATAGTGTTGGAAATTCTCTCCATTTAAATAAAGAAAAAAGGAAATAACAACTCTAAGCAATGAAAGAGAAACATAAGTCCCTTAAGAATACTCTATTTTAAAATGTATAGTCTGTATAGCATTTATAAAACTCTACTGAAAATGTTAAATTAATGGGAAGACCTATCATGCAGACATTAACGCTCCCCAAATAGATCTTCAGATTCGATGCAATTTCAATTCAACTCCACCAACTTTTTCTTGTATGTGGGGGTAGGGAGGGGGTTGGGGAGAGGATGTGACAATTTGCTTCTAAAATTTATATAAAATAGAAGAGAGTCATAACAGCAGCTTAAAAGAAGAACGAAATGGGGATCTTACTCTGCCAAACATCAGCACTTATTATGAAGCGATAATCATCAAGATAGTGTTATATGTCATAGGGATACATAAATAAGCTACTGTACGTGAGGAGTGAATCGAGAAGTTTAAAAACCCACATGTAAGGAAATGCCACATATATGGCTACAACTGGTGCTGTAAATGAGAGAAGAAAGGATGTGCTAGCAAAGTTATTTTTTAGTACAGAACAACATGAAGTTGGGTCTCTATCTCACACTATACCTCAATATCAAGTCCAGATGGTTTTAAGACCTTAAACATCCTTACAACAAATTTAGACAAAGCAAGCAATCGGAAAAAAAGTCTACAAAAGACACCAACAGTCAGTTCACAGGAAAAGGAAATATAAATGACGATAACAACATAGAAGGATGCTCGTTTGTTGCCAGAAAAAAAATGCAAATTAAAATTTCAAGGAGATACTACTTCACACACCGTCATTGGGCCAAAGTCAACAAGCCAACAAAACCATCAACTGTTGCTGAGGATGTAGAACAAGGATATTGGAAACAACACACCTACTTGGGGAAACGCTAAGGTACTAACAAAATTGAATATGAACATTCCCAGAAATCTAGAAATACTGCTCGTGGAACGTACTCTAGAGAAAAATCTAGAAAAAATGTGCACCCAGAACCACATAAAAGCATGTTTATGGTAGCAGCATTGCCTGTAATGGAAACAACCCACATGCCCATCAATAATAGGATGGAAAATTTAATTGTTGTATATAAATAGGAAATCTGTAAACGAAATGATAGTGAATGAATCACGTCAAGTGGAATTCTCAGGGACACGGTGTTCAACAAGGAAAGCAAGTAACTGAAGAATGAGTGCAGTATGATTTCATTTTTATTAAGATCCCAAACAGCCAAAAATAACAGTATTTTATTTAGGAGATATGGTAAACCAATGGATGCAAAAAGGATAAACAACAGGTTTATCGTTTCCTCTAGGGGGAAAGAATGTGAGGAGTAGGACTGGGGACAGATATAGAAGGAGGTTCAATGGTTCTGGCAAAATTCTATTGATTTCACCTCGGGGCAAGTTTATAAGTGTTTTATTTTATTGTCACACCGATTGTCACAAATTGTATGACATGTCCGGTCTGGTTACCTGCGTGGCAGCTACTTGAGTTTTTGATCCTTGCCATAAATCCTGTCTTATAGGTTACCTTCCCAAGGATAAGCCCATCTGAACAGGCAACAAATATTTGAGCATTTTGAAATTTCAGTAAGTGGGGAAATTAGCACGAAAGCGGACATGTGACACAGTCTTAAATGTATAAGACTTAGAAAAACCAAGCCCTTGCCACTGCTCGGCCTTGCCAAACTCCTGGTAGCTATCATAGCCATCTTTTATTTCCTCCTGAGCCCAAAGTGGCCTGAAAAATGCTCAGTAGCAGATTCCACACACCCGCTCACCATTCATCAGCGTTGACAAGTAAGATACGACCTATTTGCAAGCCCGATTATTGAGTTTAATGTCCTTAGCCACATCCATGCCAATGGGTTCCGGACCGCCAATCAGTCCATTCATAAAAGCTTGGAAAAGGTACTTTTCCGATCAGGTGATCAACACCAAGAGGGAAGTCTGTGGGTTTTACATAAGTCGCCTGACCTATCCTAATTTGAATTTATGTAATGGAAACAAACCTGCTTTTGTGCTAACTCAGCAACTGACTTCCATGCATAATATTTGTCTTGGGCATGAGGATGCGGTTAGGATTTAAAAGAGAAAAATCAAATAAATCAGATTCCTGCATTTTTTTTTTTTTTTTTTCTGGTTCAGGTGAATCAGAGAGGCCTTGTTTAGTCGCTGAAATTCTTTACATGTGACACAATCCTCTTAGCTGGTAGGAAGGTAGGTTTGTATTTTCTGTGATTCACACTTGACGGGAAGAAGGTGAGAGCTGTGAAAGACCACTTTCTTCCTCTTCTGTCATTGGTACAAATAGATGAAATGGGAGCATGATCTCACTCTGAAATATTGAGAAGAAATGGCTGTCTTTACTCTTTTTTACTTGCTTTTTCCTGCGGAGGAAGGGTAGTTCTCTTAAGCCTGACATCCACTGGACTGCAGTTCTCTCCTGGAGAGGATTAATGTACTTTTTTAAAAATGTTTACTTATTTTTCAGAGAGAGAGACACACACAGAATGCGAGCAGGGGAAGGGCAGAGAGAGAGGGAGACGCAGAAACCGCAGCAGGCTCCAGGCTCTGAGCTGTCAGCACAGAGTCCGACGCGGGGCTCGAACCCACTAACCCAGAGATCATGACCTGAGCTGAAGTCAGACACTTAACCGACTGAGTCACCCAGGTGCCCAGAGAGTTAATGTCATAGACTTAGCTATGCACAGGTGGCCTATTTTGGGTATTCTAATCTCAAGTAAGAGTAAGGTAGCATCATTTACCTTGACCCTCTAGATCCAATGACCCTCTGTAGACCCTCTGCATCCGCATGCAGATCCAAAGTCTAGCCCCTGGGAAAGGACTACACAGGCCATTTGGGCCTTCAGTCTCCACTAAATAATAAAAGCCAGCAAGCATTACCAGTAATAAAACTTACATTTTGACTCATTACCTGACTCTTTTTCTCCCCCTTTAACTGAGTCTGAACACAGAGGAGGAGAGTGTGGTTACTTACATTCCTCAGACTATGGTGTAAGGGGAGGCGAAGGTTAATCTTGCCTCTGATGAGCCGATTAAAAAGGACAACTGGTGTAAATCAGTAAGTGCTATCAGAGGAAATACATGGAAGAACTGAAAAATCAACATGCTGATCATATTAAGAATTATATGATCATATTAACAATAAGAATCATAATATCTAATATTTATTGAACACTTACTATGTACCAGATGCTGCTTCAGGTGCCTTACAAGAACTGGCTCATTCATTTCACTCAGCGCCACCAGGGAGAGGTTTTTATTGTCTCTATTTTACAGATGCAATAAACACGAATAAGTTAGGCAAGCAGTCAGCAGCCCAAGCTCATCATTTCCTTTTCTTACAGATCATGAACTAAGACATGATATACTGGGTCTAGAGGCTACTGGAACATTTTATAATGTTCTAATACACATTTGGCCGTTCAACTATTCATTCTCCGAGAACTAATCCAGTGCTGACTAGGCACTGGGGATGCTTATAGATATTGAAATATGGCGAAAAGAACAAGATTCTTGTCTTCAAGAATTCAATATGAAGAACCAGGAGGACTTCTTAGATCAATAGCTGATTCCAGGGATAGGGAAGGGAAAATACAAAATTGATCTATACCATCTTGTTTCACCTGAAATTAAGGACGCGCTCAGAAAACAAAAGAGTAGGTAGCCGGTCAAAAGGACATAGCAGTCAGACTGCAAGTGTTCCCAAAGCTCAAAAACAGAATCTTTTGAGTAAGACCTGAAACTGTAAAACTCCTAAAGAGACTGGATAAGCTCCTGGCTATTGGTGTTGGCAATTTTTTGTTTTGACTTTCATACTAAAAGCGAAGGCAATGAGTGAAAAACGAAATAACCAAGACTACCTGAAGTTAAAAAGCTTCTGTACGACACAGGAAACCATTAACCAAAGGAAAAGACAACCAAACAAAGAGAACAAATGAGGCGTTAATATCCAAAATTGGCAAAAGAACCAAACTAGCCAATTAAAAAATGGTCAAGGAACCTAGATAGACATTTCTCCACAGAAGACATACACATCGTCAACAGGTCCATGAAAAGGTGCTCCACATCATTAATTGTTAAGAAGATGCAAATCAAAAGCACAATGAAATATTACCTGTCTCACACGGTTGTTATCAGAAAGACAAGAAGTAACAAGTGTTGGTGAGGATGTAGAGACAAGGGAACCCCTGTGCACTGTTGGTGGGAATGTGCACTGGTACAGTCATCAGAGAAAACAGTATGGAGGTTCCTCAAGAAAAGAACAACAGAATTATCAAATGATCCGGCAGTCCCATACCTGGGCACGTATCCAAAGGAAACAAAAGCATTATTTTGAACTGACGTCTGCACTCTCACGTTCATAGCAGCATTATTTACCATACCCAAATGATACGGTCTGTGTCTGATGATGGATGAATGGATAAAGAATGTGTGGGATTAATATATATATTAATTTTATATATACATAAAAT
Organism: Leopardus geoffroyi; assembly: GCF_018350155.1. Classification (NCBI taxonomy): domain Eukaryota; kingdom Metazoa; phylum Chordata; class Mammalia; order Carnivora; family Felidae; genus Leopardus; species Leopardus geoffroyi. Next base: position 38,351,135 of record NC_059331.1, on the reverse strand, counting down.
TCGGCCTTAAAACCAAAGAAGAGTTCCAGTTCAACATGGCAAGATGGCAAGATTCTGAGCTCACCATATAAATGCATATGCAACAATTTCCTCTAAGAAAAGACAAATTAAAAATTAGCTGAGTAATTGCTACACATTCAAGAAAAGCGAAGAAACCTACATTGAGGGGAAAGAGAAGTTGACATACAATCTTTCCATAAATCTGATCCCACTGGTGCAGTGTCTTACAACATAGAGGGAATCCAAAGCCCAGAGCTTCTCCTGACAAGTGAAAAGCTTGGGCCCCACATCAGTCACCCCAGCTTTTAAGATGTGCATCTGCGAGATCAGCCGCTGAAACATGCAGCTTTGAAAACCGATGGGACTCATATCCACAAGAACCACAAGACTATATACCAAATGGACAAAGGGCTATTAGGAGCCTTGTGTGCTTGGACTTACTCACATCAGGGACCAGCACAGACACAGGTGATTGAGGCAGGCCTAGATTTTGTTAAAGAGGCTTACTTGTTCATCAGCCTGAGAGACAGGTATCTAATAACACACATCTAGGAGCCCGCTAGGGTACTCTGTGGGCACAAAGGCTTGAGGCTGCCATCTTTGAGCTCTCCCTAGCTGGCTCTCGCTAGCCAGTATATCCTGGAAAGGAGCTTGTGCCCTCCTCCGGTGTTCCAATTTTTGTGACTGCCACCAGGGATACCTCTGTAAGCACCTGTTTCTGGTGATCACTGGGGCTTATGCTCGAGGGTCCCACAGGACTGTAACAAATGGAGAGAGAGCTCTTCAAAGGCTACCATCCTGAGTACACAGAAAGAGACAACATTCCAAGGAGCCCTGTCTTTCTGTGAAGGAAGCCTATTAGCTTATCTTTGCAGAATCAGCACAAGAAGCAAGCTTCTAATTAAACACACATCTAAGGGCTGGCTGTAATCCTTTCCAGAGATCTCAGACAACAGGGGCTAGCTTTGCGCTCTTGTTCTGCTATGCTCCCGAGCACCACTATCTCCCAGAAGAGGAGCTTTGTCATGCATCTGGACACTAGTTTTTGTGGCTGCTGCCCTGGGGATGCCTCTTCATTACTTGGCTCTGGTGGCCAAATGTGCACTCTTTGATCCTACAAGACTTTAACAACTGGAAGAACACTTCGTAGCTGGCTACCATCCCCAGGGAACTGCACAGACAGCAGAGTGAAACGCATTCCCAAGTTCTCTGTCAAAGAGGTCTATTTGCTCGTCCCGGAGCTCCGGCCAGAAGGGCAGAAGATCTGGTTTGGCACATATCCAGGGGCCCACAGAAGATCTCTAAGGGGATGGAAGATGACGGTCATCATCTCTGCACCCTCCCACTTTCTTGATTCAGCTTGCCAGTATCCCCCAGAAGGGAGCTTGTACCCTCCTAGAGTGTCCCAATTCTTGTGGTTGCAGAACAGGAGACCACCTCTAGGTTATCTGGCTTTGGTGGCTCGTGGGGCTTCTGTTTGCATGTCCCACAAGGCTAACCAATGGAGAAAGAGCTCTCAACTGGCTAGCACCCCCAGGACACAAAGGGACAAAAGACTGAGCATCCAGTCTTTCTGTGAAAGAAGACTGTTAGCTTATCTGCATAGCTGAATCCAGAGGGGCAGGCTTTTAACCAAACACACATGGAAGGGCCCATGGTAATACTCTGGAGGCCTCAAAGAGCAACAGTTATCTTTGCATTTTCCCTCTGCTACCTCCAGAGCACCAGTATCTCCTGGAGTAGAGCTATGTGGTGTCCTGTTTTTTGTGGCTACTGCTCAGAGGTTGCCCCTTGCATACTTTAAAAGTTGCGATCTAGGGGCGCCTGGGTGGCTCAGTCGGTTAAACCTCTGTTAAGCATCTGGTTTCGGCTCAGGTCATGATCTCACAGCTTGCAGCTTCAGATCCCACATCGGGCTCTGTGCTGACAGCCTGGAGTCTGGAGACTACTTTGGATTCTGTGTCTCCCTCTGTCTCTGTCCCTCCCCTGCTCGCACTCTGTCTCTCTCTCTCTCTCTTGAAAATGAATAACCATTAAAAAACAAAAAAACAAGTCACTACCTGAGGGTCTGGTTTCCAATCAGCCTGAATCTAGGGAATGATATCCTCCCTTTGGGACATTCACATGCATTGGCATGCCCTCAACTGGGATTTACTAAAAACAGAATAAACTTCTTAGATATTCATAAAGATTTGAGAGGCCACAAAGAAGTAGGGCGGGGCTGAACTGTAAGTTTCATCTCCTACATGAAGCCACTCCTTCATGACAGAAAGAAGTGGTTGTTTTTTTTCATGCATAGAAACCAACACAGAGAGCCAAGAAAAACAAACAAACAAAAACAAACCAAAAAACAAGGGAACATGGTTCAAATAAAAAACTAGATAAAATCTTAGGAAAAAAAATCTTAATAAAATGGAAACAAGTTTTTCACCCAATAAAGAGTTCAAAGGGCGGAGGGCGGTGGGGAGAAGGATTAACATAGTGAGAATTTAAACCAACAGATAGAAAATATAAGGAAGTACCAAAAAGAGGTCAAAGAGCTGAAGAATACAGTAACTAAACTGAAAAATACTCTACAGGGCTTCAGTAGCAGAATACATGAAGCAAAAGACAGGATCAGTTAAGTCAAAGAGCAGTGGAACTCATCCAATCAGATCAAGGGGGAAAAAAAAGAAAAGAAAGAAAAAAAAACAAAGATAGCTTAAGCAACTTATGAGACAATATCAAGCAGAATAATGTTCATACTATACAGGCTATGAAGGAGAAGAGAAAAAGGGGCAGAAAACTTATTTGGTGAAATAATGGCTGAAAATTTCCCTAACCTGGGGAAGAAAACAGACATTCAGATACAGTAAGTCCAGAGAAATCCCAAAAAGATAAATCCAAAAAGACCCACACCAAGACACATTCGAATTAAAATTTAAAAAGTTAAAGACAAAGAGAATCTTAAAAACAGTAAGAGAAAAATAACCCCCATAAGACTGTCAGCAGAAACTTTGCAGACCAGGGGTGCTTGGGTGGCTCAGTTGGTTGAGCATCTGTCTGACTTTAGCTCAGGTCATGATCTCTTGGTTAGTGGGTTCAAGCCCCATGTGGGGCTTTTGGCTGCTAACACGAAACCTGCTTCTGATTTTCTGACTCCCTCTCTCCCTACCCCTCCTCTGCTCATGCTGTCTCTGTCAAAAATAAACAAACATTTAAAAAAAGAAACTGCAGAAGGAAATGGCATAACATATCCGAAGTGCTGAAAGAAAGCAATACCTTCCAATGAAGGATACTCTACCTGGCAAAGCTTACCTTCAGAAGTGAAGGAGAGATAGTTTTTCATACAAGATAAAGGCAGTAAAAATAAGTGTTAAGTACAACAATTAATTAGGGGATACACAAGATCAATAGATGTAAAATGTGACATCAAAAACCTACAATGTAAGTGAGGAGAGAGTAAACAATGTAGTGTTATAGAATGTGTTCAAACTTCAGTTTTTATCAACTTAAAAATACACTGTTCAAATTTTGTTTGTTGTATTAAGCCTCATAGTAACCACAGAGCAAAAACCTACAGTAGGTACAGAAAAGATAAAGAAGTCTAAACATACCTTAAAGAAAGTCATCAAAACACAAAAGAATAGAAAACAAAGAAAGAATACAGAGGAACAACAAAGCTTACAGAAAAGAATTAACAAAATTTAAGTACAGACCTGTTAAATGATTACTTTAAATGCAAATACACTCACTTTTCCAATGAAAATACATAGAGTGGGAGTTTGGGGAACACGTTGTAGTAGCAAGACCCTGAGCTCACCTCCTTCCACGGACATACCAAGGCCGCGACTACATATGGTACAAATCAATCTGACAATAGCCTGAAAACTAGCAGAACAGCTCTTTCGTGGCTGAAGATATATACATGTGCACACACACACATACACAAATAAATACGTATACACATACATACATACACACACATCACAAATAAATGAGATGCAGTCAGGAATCAAACCCATCACTCAGGGACCCACAAGCAGGAGTGATACCAGGCAAGGAGTTCAGGCTACTCATGAGGCATGCCCCCATCCTGGGGATCTGCCCTCGGGAAGACAAACTCCCATAAGTTCTGGATTTGCAAATCAGTAGAGCTTAACTCCAGAGCATTTGAAAATCAGTGGGGTTTAACTCGAGGAGAGACAAAGATCTATGGGAAATAGAGCCTCCATGCTTAAGGAGCTTGCACACAATAACACTTGCTCTGAGACCCGGCAAAGAAGCAGGAGTTTGACAAGTGCCTGGTCTATCCATGAAGGATTTTTACTGACTAATGTGTGTATTAGAGGCATAAGGATCTCTTGGAACTCTTGGAACTCCCGCCAGGACTGAAAGCATTGGCAGGTGCCATTTTTCTTGCCCTCCTTAAGCCTAGCTGGTCTAAAGCTTCTGTAAGTCAGTTCTAACATTCTTTATATACCTTGCTAGCACTGCTTACTGTATATACCTCTGTGAACCTACTCTGGGAGGTGTCCTTGCAAGGTGGCTCCCACTCTACACAAGGCAGGCAGCCTTGTTTGGGACCACTGTTCTCCACCTAAGTGGATCCTGTCATGCCACACCCAGAAAGCAGCCTCAGTCAAGACTGATGCCCCCCCCCCCAAATATACTTTGGTCTTGGGGTAGGTATCCTCTCCCACCAGCATGACCATAAAAGCTGTGGCTGGGCCTCACAGCCAGCACAGTGGGGGACTAACTTCACCCACAAGTACATTTGCAGCAGCTGCAGCCAGACCTCTCAGGCACTCAGGCTGGGACTAACACTTTCTACCAGTGTACCCCCAGAAATTAGGGCCAGGCATTGCAGCCAGCCAGGCTGGAGGCCACCTCTGCCAACTAGCCTGTCTGCAGCATTAGCGGTCCTGTTATACAGAAGGGTGTATGCAGCCAAATATGGGATATCCCTGGAGTGCTAGTGGGCCCCAGAGGACACCTTCTACCTAAAGCCACTACTTTCATGACCAGGAGACATAGATGACCTACCGGAAACATAGACACGAACACCGAAAGTCACACAAAGTAAGTCAAAGAGGAATATGCTCCCAATGAAAGAAAGAAAAACGCACAAAATTCTCAAAAATAGTAATAATAATAACCCCAAACCCTAAATGACACAAAGATAAGAATTCTATGGGATAAAGATTCAAAGTAATGGCCAAAAATATACTCACAGATTTGGGAGAAGAGTGGAAGAACCCAGTGAGAACTTCAAAAAAGTAATAGAAAATATAAAAAAGAACCAATCAGAGTTGAAGAATACAGTAACTGAAATGAAATAGCCACTTAAGGAATCAACAGCAAATCGGAGGATGATGGAATATCAAAGATATGTAAGACAGGGTAGTAAAAATCTTCCACGCTGAACAGCAAAAAGAAAAAAAGGACAAAAATAATGAGGCTAGGTTAAGGAACCTTGGGGACAACATTAAGCATGCTAATATTGGCATTGTACGGGCCCCAAAAGGAGAAGAGAGAAACACAGGGGCAAAAAACATATTTGAAGATGTAATAGCTGAAAACTTTCCTAAACTTGGGAAGGACACAGACATCCACATTCAGGAAGCAGTGAGATGAACACTATGAGGTGCACACCAAGGCACATAATAATTACAATGTCCAAAATTAAAGAGTCTCAAAGGCAACCAGAGAAAAGAAACCAGTTACCTAGAAAGGATCACCCATAAGATTATGAGCTGATTTTTAGCAGAAATTTTGCAGTCCTAAGGAGTGGCATGGTATTTTTAAAGTGCTGAAATGAAAAAACCTTCAACCAAGAATACTCTACCAGTCAAGTTCAGCATTTCAGAACTGAAGGAGGTAAAGAGTTTCCTAGATAAGCAAAAGTTAAATAACTTCATCACCACTCAACTGGCTTTCTAAGAAATGTTAAAGGGACTTCATTAAACCAAAAGGCCATCAGTAGGAGAAAAACATGAAAGAAAAATTTTCACAGGTGAAAGCAAACATACAGTAAAATCAGTCACTTATAAAGTAAATATGAAAGTTCAAAGTAGTACTATCAATTATATCTAGAAAAATTAAGTTAAGTGATATGCAAAATAAAAAGATGTAAAATACGGTATCATATCTGTAAAACAGAGGGGGAAGTCAAACTGTAGGGCTTTTAGAACACACTTGAACTTAAGCTCCAATCAAGTTCAGATAGTCTGCTATATACATAGGATATTACAGATGAATCTCATGGTAACCGTGAACCAATTATCAATAATAACTACATAAAAAATAAACAGAAAGTAATCAAAACAGAACACTGAATTTAAAAAAAAATAGCAGAAAATAGAGCCAAAGGAGAACAGAACAGTGAGAACTACAAAAAAAATGCCTCCAATCAACAAAGTGGAAATACATACATATCTATTAATAATCAGTTTAAATGTAAATGGACTAAACAGATTACCAAAAAAGAAAAACAACAAGGTAACAACAGCTTTGCATGACATACTAGACCAGATGGATTTAACAGGCACATTCAGAACATTCCATTCTTAAACATGGAACATTATCTAGAAAAGACCTCCTTTACCTCCACCATCTCCTCCACCTCTTCTTCCTCCTTCCCCCTCTTCCCCTCCCCTTCCTTTTCCTTATCCTCCTTCTTCTGCCACAAAACAAGTCTCAACAAATTCAAAAAATTTAAGTCAGTATTGTTTCTAACCATAACACTATGACATTATAACTTGACCACAGTAAAAAAAAATCAGGAAAGACCATAAATACATGGAGGTTAAATAACAGGCTACAATGAAAGTGTCAACCAAGAAATAAAAGAAGAGATAAAAAAAATTACACAGAAACAAATAAAAATGAAAACACAACGGTCCAAAATCTTTGACATGCAGCCAAAGTGGTTCTAAGAGGGAAGTTTATAGCAATACAGGTCTACATCGAGAAGTAAGAAAAATCTAATAAGCAACCAAACCTTACACGTAAAGGAGTTAGAAAAAGAAGGAGAAACAAAACCCAAACCCAGCAAAGAAAGCAAATAAAGATTACATCAGAAATAAATGATATAGAAACTAAAAACAATAGAATAGATTAACGAAACCAGAGGGTGGTTCTTTGAAAGGATCGACGAAATTGATAAACCTCTAGCCAGACTAATAAGAAGAGAGAGAATGAGAGAAAGGATTCAAATAAACAAAATCACTAATGAAAGAGGAGAAACAACCAACACCACAGAAGTATAAACAATTGTAAAATAATATTATGAAAACCATACGCCAACAAGGTGCACAACTTAGAAGAAATAGATAAGTTCCTAGAAACAGATAACCTACCAAAACTAATGCAGGATTAAACAGAAAATTTGAACAGACCAATTACCAGCAATAATTGAAAAAAAAAAAAAACTTACCCCCCAAAAAATACAGGACCAGAAAGCTTCATAGGTGAATTCTACCAAACATTTAAAAAAGAATTAATACTTACTCTTCTCAAACTAGTCCAAAAAATAGCAGAGAAGGGAAAAATCTCCAAATCCATTCTCTAAGGCCAGTAATCACCCTGGTTGCAAAATCAGATGAAGATACCACAAAAAAAAGAGAACTACGGGCCAATATTTCTTATAAAAATCGATGCAAAATTCCTCAATGAAGTATTTGCAAACTGAATCCAAAAATACATTAAAAAGTTCATACACCTTCACCAAGGGGGATTTATTCCTGGGACGCAACGGTGCTTCAATAATCACAAAACAATCAGTGTGATATGTGACATCAATAAGAGAAAGGATAAAAACCATACGAGCATTTCAATAGATGCAGAAAAGGCATCTGACAGAGCACAACACCCATTCGTGATAAAAACTCTCTGCATAGTAGGTCTAGAGGGAACATACCTCAACATAATCAAGGCCTTATACAAAAACCCACACTCTTACTCCATGGTGAAAAATGGAGAGCTTCTCCCCTAAGATCAGGGAGAAGACAAGGATGTCCACTCTCATCACTTAGATTCAACATGTTACTGGAAGTCCTACCCACAGCAATTAGACAACATTGAGAAACAAAAGGTACCCAAGTTGATAAGAAATAAAACTCTATTTGCAGATGACGTGGATACTATATACAGAAAACCCTGTAGACAGACTCCACCCAAACCCTTAGAACCGATAAATGAATTCAGTCAATTTGCAGGATACAAAATTCATGCACAGAAATTTGTTGCATTCCTATACTAATAAAACAATGGAAAGTGCAAATAAGAAAACAGTCCCACATGCAACTGCATCAGAAACAAAATATCTAGAAATAAGCTTAACCAAAGAGGTGCAATACCTGTATTCTGAAAACTATAAAACATTGATGAAAGAAATTCAAGACCACACAAAGAAATGAAAAGAGATTGTATGCTCATCGGATGGAAGAACAGATAGTAAAATGTCTATACTATGCAAAGAAATCTACATATTTAATGCAATCTGTATCAAAATACCAACAATATTTTTCACAGAGCTGGAACAAATAATCTTACAATTTGTATGGAACCACAAAGGGCCACGAATAGCCAAAGCAACCTGGAAAAATAAAAAAAAAAAACAACTGGAGGGATCACATTTCCAGATCTCAACTTATATTATGAAGTGGTAAAAATTAAAACAGTATGGTACTGGCATAAAAACAGACACATAGATCAGTGGAACAGAAAACCCAAAAATAACCCCACAATTATACAGTCAATTAATCTTCAACACAGGAGGAATGAAAATGGGAAAAAGAGCATCTCTTCAACCAATGATGTTGGGTAAACTGGACAGTTACACACAAAAGAATGAAACCAGACCACTTTCACCATACATAAAAATAAACTCAAAGTGGATTAAAGACCTAAAAGTGAGAACCGAAACCACAAAATTCTTGAAGAGAGCACAGGCAGTAATTTCTCTGTCATTGGCTGTAGCAACATTTGTCTAGACATGTGTCCTGAGTCAAGGGACATAAAAGCAAAAATAAACTATTGGGACTGCATCAAAATAAGAAGTCTTTGGAAGGTGGAGAAAACAATCACCTAAATTAAAAGACAACCTACCGAATGAGAGAAAATATTTGCTAATGACATATCTAATAAAGGGTTATTATCCAAAACATATAAAGAATTGATATAATTTAAAACCCAAAAAGCCTACCATCCAATTAAAAAAATGGGCAGAAGACACGAGCAGACACTTCTCCAAAGATGGCATACAGATAGACAATGGACACATGAAAAGATGTTCAACATCACTCATCATCAGGGCAACGCAAATCAAAACTACAGCGAGATATCACCTCACCCCTGTCCGAACGGCTGAAATCAACAACAGAAGAGACAACAAGCACTGGTAAGGACGCAGAGAAAGGAGAACCCTCCTCCACTGTCGGCAGGAATGCAAACTGGTGCAGCCAAAAGCAAGTTCCTCAAAAAAAATTAAAAAATAAAACTATCCTATGACCCAGTAACCACACTACTGGGTATTTACCCCCAAAATACAAAAGCACTAACTCAAAGGGGCACATGCACCCAATGTTTATTGCAGCATTATTTATAATAGCCAACCTATGAAACAGCCCACATGTACATCGATAGATGAATGGATAAAGAAGTTGTCGTCTGGATGCCATAAAACAATGAAACCTTGCCACTTGTAACAACATGGATAGAGCTAGAGAATATAAGGGTAAGCGAAATAAGCCAGTCAAAGACGGACAAATACCATATGACCTCACACGTATGTGGAACTGAAGAAACAAAACAAGCAAGCAAAGGAAAAAAAAGGGAGAGAGCAAGACAAACCAACGAGCAGACTCTTAGAGAACAAACTGATGGTTACCAGAGGGGAAGTGGGGGGGGATGGGTGAAGTAGGTGATGGGGATTAAACAGTATGCTTATCATGATGAAAAATAATAATAAAAATATAAATGGACTAAGTGCTCCAATCAAAAGACATAGGGTGGCTGAATGGATAAAAAACCAAGACCCAATCTATATGCTGCACACAGCAGGCTCATTTCCGATCTCAAGACACATGAACTGAAAGTGAAGAGATGGAAAGGGATATTCCATGCAAATGGAAACAAAAAGAAAGCGGAGGTAACAATATTTATGAGACAAAATAAACTTAAAAAAAAGATACTAAAAGGAGATAAAGAAGGGCATTAGATAATGATAAAGGAATAAATGCAAGAAAAAACATAACACTTAAATATCTATGCACCCAGCATAAGGGCACCTGAATACTTACAGCAAATATTAACAGATCTAAAGAAAACATAGTTTGCAATAGGTTAACAGTAGGAGACTTTAATACCCAGCTTACATCAGTGAAGAGATCACTCAGAGAGACAATCAATAAGGAAACATTGGCCTTAAATGACACATTAGACAAATTGAATTAACAGGTACATACAGAACGTTCCTTTCGAAAGTAGCAGAATATTCACTCTTTTAAAGTGCACATGTAACATTCTCCAGGATAGATCACATGCCAAGCCACAAAACAAGTCTTAACAAATTAAAGAACAGTGAAATTACATCAAGCAACTTTTCTGACAATAAAATATGGAGCCAGAAATCAATTACAAAAAAAAAAAAAAAACTGAAAAAAAAAATAACCCACAAGCAAGGGGGAGGTTAAAGGACTTGCAGCCAATAGGTCAAGGAGGAAATCAAAGAGGACATTAAAAAAAAATACCTTAAGACAAATGAAATGGGAACACAGTGTTCAGAATACATGTGATGTCACAAAAGTTGTTCTTTTTTTATTTTTTTTAATGTTTACTTATTTTTGACAGAGAGAGAGAGAGAGCATGAGCCGGGGAGGGGCAGAGAGAGAGGGAGACACAGAATCCCAAGCAGGCTCCAGGGTCCAAGCTGTCAGCACAGAGCCCAACACGGGGCTTGAACTCACAGACTGCGAGATCATGACCTGAGCTGAAGTTGGACGCTCAACCGACTGAGCCACCCAGGCGCCCTGACAAAAGCAGTTCTTTTTTTAAAAAAAATTTTTCAATGTTTTACTTTTGAGAGAGAGACAGACAGACAGACAGAAAGACAGAGACAAAACCCTAGTATCTGAAGCAGGCTCTAGGCTCTGAGCTTTCAGCACAAAGCGTGACACAGAGCTCGATCTCAGGAACCATGACCTGATCATGACCTGATCCGAAGTCAGAGGCTTAACCAACTGAGCCACCCAAACGCCCCAAAAACAGTTTTAATAGGAACGGTTATAGTGATACCAGCTTACCTCAAGAAATGAGCAAAATCTCAAATAAACAATCTAACATTACACCTAAAATAAGTATAATAAGAAGAACAAAGCCTAAAATTAGAAGAAAAGAAACAATAAAGATCACTGTGGAAATAGAGACCAAAAAAGAAAAAAAAAAAGATCAATAAAACCTAAAGCTGGTTCTTTGAAAATATACACAAAATTCATGTCTTTAAACAGACAACATCAAGAAAAAAGAGAGGACTAAAATAACTGTAAATCAGAACTGAAAGAGGAATTAGAAATTGACACCATAGAAACACAAAGAATTATAAGAGAATATTATAATTATACACCAACAAATTGGAAAACCTAGGAGAAATAGATAAATTTCTAGAAATACACTTATAAGACTGAATCAGGAAGAAATAGAAAATCTGAACAGCCCAATTAGTAGTAATTAAATCACATCAATAATTTAAAAACTCTCAACAAAGTCCAGGACCACATGGCATCACAGGTATATTCTACCAAATATATATATATATATTTTAGTTTGTGCATTTTTTTGAAAGAGAGTTTTTTTTTTTAACGTTTATTTATTTTTGAGACAAAGAGAGACAGAGCATGAGCAGGGGTGGGTCAGAGATAGAGGGAGACACAGAATCTGAAACGGGCTCCAGGCTCTGAGCTGTCAGCACAGAGCCCGACGCGGGGCTCGAACTCACGGACCGTGAGATCATGACCTGAGCTGAAGTCGGCCGCTTAACCGACTGAGCCACCCAGGCGCCCCGAGAGAGAGTTTTTTGAAAGAGGGAGAGAGAGAGTTGGGGAGGGGCAGAGAGAGAATCTCAAGCAAGCTCCAAGCTGTCAGCACAGAGCCTGATGCAGGGTCTGATCTAATGAACCGAGAGATCGCGACCTGAGCCAAAAATCAATAGTTGGATGCTTAATGAACTGAGCCACCCAGGTGCCCCTTAACCAAATATTTAAAGAAAAGTTTATACCTATCCTTCTCAAATTATTTTAAAAAACTTAAGAGGAAGGAATATTTCCAAATTTGTTCTTTGAGGCCAGCATTACTCTGATACCAAAACCAAAGACACAACAAAAAAGAAAATTACAGGACAATATCCCAAATCAGCATACATGCAAAAATTCTCACCAGATTATCAGCAAATTGAATTCAACCATACATTAAAAAGATCATTTACCAAAATCAAATGAGATTCATTCCAGTAACGCAGGGATAGTTCAACATCTGCAAATCAATCAACATGATACACATCAGCAAAATGAAGGATCAAAATCATGTGATTACCTCAATAGATGCAGAAAGAACATTTCACAAAATTCAATATTCACTCATAATAAAAACTGTGAGTAAAGTGGGTGTAGAGGGGACTTATCTCCTGTAATAAGCCCACAGCTAACATACTCAAACTGAAAAGATGATTTTCGTCTAAGATAAGGAACAAGACAAGGATGTTTACTTTCACCGTTTTTACTCAGCATAGTAATGGAAATCCTAACCACAGAAATCAGACAAGAAAAATAAAAGACATCCAAAATGATAATGTAGTAAACTTTCATTATTTGCAGATGACATACTATATATAAAGAAATTCTAATGACTCATTAATGTAACTAAAAAATGAATTCAATAAGGCTTCAAGATACAAAATAAATATACAAAAATGTTTTGCATTTCTATACATTAATAATGAAGGGGCAAAAGAGAAAACAATCCATTTACAACTGTACCACAAAGAATAAAATACAGTCAAACCTTGGTTTTCAAGCATAATTCATTCTGGAAACATGCTTGTAACATAAAGCACTTGTATATCAAAGCGAATTTCCCCGTAAGATGATTTGTTCCACAACCCAAAAATATTCCTATAAGAAGGATTACAATACTGTAATAGAATACAAAAAAAAATAAAGAAAATACAAAATATATAGAAAGATAAACAAATTAACCTGCACTTGCCTTTGAGAATCTTTGTGGCTGTGAAGGTTATTGTGTAGGAAGACTTTTACTATCACTAACAGAATCCCTGTATCTATTTGCTCAATGGAATATTTTTCTGCATGGAGGCCACTGTATATGCTCACGTGGATATTGACTCCAGTCAGTATTAATAAACCCCTGTCATATACTGTTTTTAATGTAACTAGCAATTTGGCATCAGAGGAAAGGGTCTACATTTGTAGGCAGCCTGACCTAAAATGAAGCAAAGCTTTCCTAGGCTTACTTTTGTATGGAAAAGCAAAGGACTGCCCATAGATGCTTTGAAGTGACAAAAAAAAAAAAAAAATACATTTGTGCCACATGTGGGCACCTTCCAATGTTCTGAAAAATCACTGATTTCAGTTGTGATCATGTGACATTCAGCATCACATACTACTCATGCTGCAAGACATTGCTCGTTGATCAAGTTAAAATTTATTAGAAATGATTGCTCATCTTGCAGAACATTCACAGAACAGGTTATTCACAATCCAAAGTTTTACTGTACCTAGACATCAATTTAACCCAAGAAGTGAAAAACGTATACTCGGAAAACTTTAAGACGATGATGAAAGAAATCAAAGAAGAAACAAAGAAATGAAAGATACACCATGCTCAAGAAGAGGAAACATTAATATTGTTAATATGTCCATAATACCCAAAGTAATCCACCCAAATACATTCATTTCAATCCCTAACAAAATACAAATATGATTTTTTTCACAAAACTAAAATAAATAGCCTTGACATTTTGTTTTGGACCCACAAAAGACCCTAAATAGCCAAACAAGTCTTGAGGAAAAAGAACAAATGTAGAGATATTACAATCTCTGATTTCAAACTATAACGCAAAGCTATAGCAATCCAAACAATATGGTACAAATCCAAAAGCAGACACATAGATCGATGAAAGAGGATAACGACCCCAGAAATATATCCACACTTAAATGATCAATTAACTTATGAGAAATGTATGCAATGATATAAAATGGGGGAAAAAAAAGTCTCCTTAGTACATGCTGCTGGGAAAACTGGACAGCTACATACAAAAGAATGAAAATCAACCACTTTCTTAAGCTCCAAACTCCAAATGGATTAATGACCTAAGTGTAAGATATTAAACCACAAAACTCCTTAAAAAATGAGGCTGTAAACTCATGTACATCAGTTTTTTTTTTTGTTTTTTTTTTTTTAAATTTTTTTTTTCAACGTTTATTTATTTTTGGGACAGAGAGAGACAGAGCATGAACGGGGGAGGGGCAGAGAGAGAGGGAGACACAGAATCGGAAACAGGCTCCAGGCTCTGAGCCATCAGCCCAGAGCCCGACGCGGGGCTCGAACTCACGGACCGCGAGATCGTGACCTGGCTGAAGTCGGACGCTTAACCAACTGCGCCACCCAGGCGCCCCTCATGTACATCAGTTTTAAGAAAATTTTTTTGGATCTGTCTCCTTGTGTCAAAGCATTCAAAGAAAAAATAAACATGTGACAATACGTCAAACTAAAAAGCTTTCGCACAGTGAAATCACTAACAGAACAAAAAGGCAACTTACTGAATTGGAGAATACATTTGCAAATAACGTATCTGATAACAGGTTAATATCCAAAATATGTAGAGAACACATACAGGTCAAGACAACAAAATAAAACAAAACATACCCTAAACAGTCAAGTTGAAAAATGGGGAGAGGACCTGAAAAGACATTTCTCCAAAGAAGACATACAGATGTCCATCTGGTAAAAGGAAAGATATTCAACATCATTGTCCGGGAAATAAAAATCAAAACCACAATGAGGTATCCAAAGCACTGGCATATCAAAATGTATTTCTTCATATGAAACAATGGAAACTCAGACGACTTGCTCCACAACCCAAAAATATTCATATGAACAGGATTATAATACTGTAATATAATACAAAATAAATAAAATAAAAAATATAAAGACATATCTGTTGGAATGCTAGCGTCAGGATGAAAGGAAATAACAAGTGTTGGCAAGGATGTGGAGAAAAGGGACTTCATGTGAACTATTGTTGGGAGGTAAATTGGTACTTTGACTATGGAAAACAATATAGAAATTCCTCATAAATTAAAATATACAATCCCCTAATTCCACCTCTGAATATTTTCCTGAAGAAAACAAAAAACAATTTTGAAAAGATGTATGCATCCCATGTTTATAGCATTATTGCTTACAATAGCTTAGATATGGAGTCATCCTAAATATCCATTGACAGGCAAATGGATCCAGATGGGGTATATGTAGAATGGACTATTATTCAGCCGGAAAAAAAACAACAAAATCTTCTCATTTGTGACAACATGGATGGATCTCGAGGCTATATCTTGAAGTGAAATTTAAGTCAGAAAGAGAAAGGCAAATACTCATGATTGCCATTACATAGAGAATCTAAAAAACAAAAGGAACAAAAGAGAAACAGACTCACAAATGCAGAGAATACACTGGTGGTTGCCAGAGGGAAGGAGATTGGCTGTATGGGCTAAATAGGTGGAACAGATTCACAGTTAAAAACTGAGATCTAAAAAAATAATTAAGTTATGGTGCCCGTGGGGGGCTCAGTGAGTTAAGCAGCCGACTTCTACTCAGGTCGTGATCTCACCGCTCGAAAGCTAGTGAGTTTGAGCCCCACGTTGGGCTCTGTGCTGACAGCTCAGACCCTGGAGCTTGCTTCTGATTCTCTTTCTCTCCCTCTCTCTCTGCCCCTCCCTGCTCATGCTCTGTCTCTGTCTCTCTCAAAAATAAGTAAACATTAATTTTTTTTTAAATAATTAAATCATGGGGATGTGAAATACATCATAAGGAATGTAGTCAATATTACTTTAATAACTTTGTATGGTGATAGATGGTAACTACACTCATTACGGTGATCAGTTTGTAATATATATAAGTGTTCAATCACTATGTTGTACACCAGAAACTAATATAACATTGTATGGCAACGATATTTCCATTAAAAATAAATAAACAGAAATTTTAAAAAGATAGAGCGGCTGAATGGGTAAAAAACAAGATCCACTTATGTGCCCATAAAGGAGTCAATTCAGATGTAAGAACATACACAGAATCAAAGAGAAGGGATAGAAAAAGCTATGGAAACCAAAACACAGATGGGATAAACTTACAAAAGACAAAACAGACTTTAAAACAAAGACTATAGAGGCACCTGGGTGGCTGAGTCAGTGAAGCGCCCGACTTTGGCTGAGGTCATGATCTCGTGGCTTGTGGGTTCGAGCCCCACATTGGGAGCTCTGCTGACAGCTTAGAGCCTGGAGCCTGCTTTGGATTCTGTCTCCCTCTCTCTCTGCCCCTCCCCTGCTTGCTCTCTCCTTCTCTCTCTCAAAAATAAGTAAACGTTAAAAAATTAAAACAAAAAAACAAAGACTGTAACAAGAGACTGAGAAAGGCATCACATGATACAGGGTTCAATTCAACAAAAGAATATAACATTTGTAAATAGTTATTATCCAACATAGGAAGCATCTAAATATATAAATCAAATATTAACCTATCTAAAGGGAAAAACAGACAGCTATACAGTAATAGTTGGGACCTTAATATTCCACTTTTGTCAATGGATAGATCAGCTAGACAGAAAATCAGTAAGTAGACATCAGCCATAAAAATCCCATCAGAACAGATGGACTTAAAAAATATATACAGAACATTCTATCCAATGGCAACAGAGTACACATTCTTTTCAAATGCACAAGAACCATTCTGCAAGATATATAACATGTTAGGCACAAAAGAAGTCTTCCTACATTTCAGAAAACTGAAATCATATTAAGCATCTTTTCCTACTGCAATTATATGGAACCAGACATCCATTACAAGAAGGAAACTGGAAAAGTTACAAATACATAGGCATTAAACATGTTAATGAATAACCAATGACTCAAAGAAGAAAACTGACGAGGAAACACAAAATACCTTGAAACAAATGAAAATACAACATAATACTAAATACTAAAATACAACATAAATACTAAAACTTATGGGGTATAGCAAAAGCATCTCTAAGAGGGAAGTTTATAGGGATAAATGCCTACACCAAGAACTACGAAAAATCTCAAATAACCAAACTTTACATCTCAAGAAATGAGAAAAGGAAAAAGAAACTAAGCTCTGAGTTAGTAAGAAGGAAGGAAATAGTAAAAATCAGAGTGAAAATAAATCAAATACAGACTAACAAGAATAGAAAATGAATTGCAATTATAAGGTGGTTCTTTGAAAAGATAAAATTGAGAAAGAGAGACAACTCAAATAAATAAAATTAGAAATTAAAGAGATGTTACAACTGATACCACAGACATAGAAAGGCTTATGAGACACTAGTATGAACAACTGTAGGCCTGCAAATTGGACAGCCTATAAGAAAATAATAAATTCCGAGAAACTTAGTACATACCAGGAATGAATCATGAAGAAACAGAAAATCTGAAAAGGTCTTTTACTAATAAGGAGATTGGATGAGCAATTTAGAAACTTCCCAACAAACAAAAGTTCAGGAGAGAGACGGCTTCGCTGGTTAATTCTACCAAACATTTAAAGATGCATACATACAAATTTTACTCAAACTCTTCCAAAAAATAAAAGAAGAGGGAACATTTTCAAACTCATTTTACAAGGCCAGTGTTACCCTGAAACCAAAACTAGATACCACAATAAAAGACAATTACAGACTAACTTCCCTGATGAACACAGATGCAAAAATCCTTAACAAAATACTGCCAAACCAAATTCAACAATTCAGTAAAAGTATTACACAGCATGATCGAGTGGGATTTATTCCAAGGATGCAAAGATGGTTCAACATCTGCAAATCAATCATCATGATATATCACATTAGCAACATCAAAGATACAAAGCATTTGGTCATCTTAACAGATGCAGATAAAGCACTTGACAAAATTCAACACCCATTTACAATAAAAATTCTGAAGAGCGTGGGTATAGAGGGAATGGACTGCAATAGAATAAAGGCCATATATGACACGTGCACAGCTAACATCAGAGTCAGTGGTGAAAAGTCCTTCCTTTAAGATTAGCAACAAGACAAGGATGCCCACTCTCACCACTTTCATTCAGCATAGTACCGGAAGTCCTACCTCGAGTAGTTCAGCAAGAAAAGGAAATCAAAGTCATCCAAATCAGAAAGGAAAAAGTGAAAAGTCACTATTTCGAGAGGACACAATATTATACATATAAAAATCCCTAGGGGGCACCTGGGTGGCTCAATTGGTTGAGCGTCTGACTTTGGCTCAGGTCATGATCTCGGCAGTTCATGACTTCAAGCCCCACAGGGAACTTGCTGTTCTCAGCGCACAGCCGGCTTCAGATCTTCTTTCCCACTCCTTTTCAGTCCCTCCCGCACTCGCACTCTCTTTCAAAAATCAACAAAACGGGGCGCCTGGGTGGCGCAGTCGGTTAAGCGTCCGACCTCGGCCAGGTCAGGATCTCGCGGTCCGTGAGTTCGAACCCCGCATCAGGCTCTGGGCTGATGGCTCAGAGCCTGGAGCCTGTTTCCGATTCTGTGTCTCCCTCTCTCTCTGCCCCTCCCCCGTTCATGCTCTGTCTCTCTCTGTCCCAAAAATAAATAAAAACGTAGGGAAAAAAAAAAGTTAAAAAAAAGATCAACAAAACTTCAAAAAAGAATTTTTAAAATCCTAAAGACACCACCAGAAATTTTAGAATAAACAAATAAAGTAAAATTGCAGGGTAGAAAATCAATCCATAAAATTGTTGCTTTTAGGAAATGCCATTAACAACTGCATCGAAAAGAAAAAAATATCTAGGAATAAAGAGAAGGAGGTGCAAAACCTATATGACGAAAACGGTAAGACTCTGGTGAAAAAAATTCAGGAAGAGACAACTAAATGGAAAGATATTCTGCGCTATGGATTGCAAGAGCATTGTTACAATGTTCATACTACTTAAAATAATCTAGAGAATCCATCCAGTTTCTATCAAAATTCCAATAGCATTTTTCACAGAAATAAAACAAATGATCCTAAAATCTATAATGAACCACAAGAGACCCCAAATAGCCAAAGCAATCTTGAGAAAGAGGAACAAAGCTGGAGGTATCATATTCCCCAATTTCAAGCTCTATATTACAAAGCTACAGTAGTCCAAACAGTATGCTATTGGCAGAAAAAGGGACACGCAAATCATTGAAATAGAATACCGAGAAACCCCCACACCTAGAGATGTTAAATTAATTTATAAAACAGGAGCCAAGAATATACAATAGGGAAAAGACAGTGTCTTTAATAAGTGGGGCTGGGAAAGCAGGAGAGCCACATGCAAAAAAAATGAAACCGGACCACTGTCTTAGGCCATTTGCAAAAACTACTTCAACTTATATTTAAAATTTGAACATAAGGGGCAGCTGGATGGCTCAGTCAGTTAAGCATCCGACTTTGGCCCAGGTCATGATCTCATGGTTCCTGAGTTTGAGCCCCAAGTTCGCGTTCTGTGCTAATAGTTCGGAGCCTGGAGCCTGCTTTGGATTCCGTGTCTCCCTCTCTCTCTGCACCTCCCCCATTCTCACTCTGTCTCCCTCTGTCTCTCAGAAATAAACATGAAAAAAATTAAAAAAAAAATTTGAACATAAAACATGAAACCACAAAACTCTTATCGGGAAACACGGGGGTTAAGTTTTTTGACGTGGCACTAGCTACAGGGGTAGTGAAGGCAAAAATAAAGACAGGGAAATAAACAAGTGGGATTACCTCAAACTAAAATCAAAACATCCAAAATCTGATTAAGAAACGGCAGAGGAAACGAACGGACGTTTTTCCAAAGAAGAGTGGCCAAGAAACACATGAAAAGGTGCTCAATGACACTAATCATCGGTTAAATGCAAATCAGAACCACAAGGAGACGTTACCTTGCACCCACTGGAATGGGTAGTATCAAAATGACAAGAAATAACAGACGTTGGTGAGGAAGGAAAGAAAAGGGAACCTTCTTGCGCTGTTGATGGGAATGTATCCTTGTGCAGCCACTGTGGAAACAGTATGGAGGTTCCTAAAAAATAGGTTTGCATCTATATACCATACGATCCTGCAATTCTAGTTCTGGGTATTTATCTGAAGAAAATGGAAATATAAAGGGTGTTCATTTGAAGAGAATGAAAACATAAACTCAAAAATATATATGCAGTCCCAGGCTCATCATTTATAGTAGCCAAGATATGGAATACACACACACACACACACACACACACACACACACACACACACGCGCGCGGTAAATTTATGAGACGATGGATTTGTTAATTAACTTGATTGGGGGGGGGATCCTCTCACGATATGCGTATGCCAAAACATCACATTGTATAGTTTATTATTTAGATGTTCTTAATGTCTAATTATTTTGAGAGAGACAGAGGGAGAGAGTGTGTGTGCAAGTGGGGGAGGGGCAGAGAGAGAGAGGGAGAGAGAGAGAATCCCAAACAGGCCCTGCACTGTCAGTGTAAAACCTGACGCCGGACCGGAACTCACTAACCGCGACATCGTGACATCAAGCGTCTGACGCTTAACCACCTGAGCCACCTATGCAGCCCCGCATCGCACGCTTTAAATAGGTTATAGTTTTATCTGTCAATGACACCTTAATAGAGCTGGGGTAAAAAGGACAACATGAGCAAAAAACCAGACAATGGAGTATTAGAGTATAACTCAAATTATAAAATTAATATGCATGGGCCCACACAAATATAATTTATTGAATAAACATATGGGAGAGGAAGAGACAAATATTTCTTACAGAAGAATTACAAGAGAAACCACTATCCTCATTTGCAACAGCATAGACTAGGTTTGCCTATTTTTGTACTTTATACAAACCGAAGCGATGTATCATCCTCACAGGTTTTGAAGCAGGACTATCATCTGTTGGGTACAAAGGAAACTCACGTGGAACGTGAGAAATGGAAGTAGAAGGGTTCCGAGGTCTCATCATCTCTGGTAGATTCTGTTGCCTTTTCCTCCAAAAATGCCTACAAACTTCTGACTTTTGAGTTCAGCTTCTATCCAACAAAACCCTTCAGATTTGCCTTGTACTCATCAGTCTGCTATTTGAGACCTATCAGATTTGTACAATGGCAAACTGGAAAATGAATTTGCCATTTAAGACTTAATTTTCATCATCGTGGACAAAGTCTCCATTTAAAGCCAAGTCTCCTAAGTGACGACGTTGGTGCAAAAAAACAGACGCCATTCTAACATGAAAATACTGGTAGGAGCTGCTTGTCACATTTGTCTCCACTCAGGCAGCTCTATTTGCCATGAACTGCACCTGTTACTCTGTGTGTGCACTCTCATGGAGAATTTTAAAGATCCAAGAGAGCAATTTAAATTTGTTTAAAAATTGAAACTGTCCATCTTGGAAAAAGACGAGACTTTCATGAAATTGATAAATGTGATGTTGGAAACTGTATTTGGGGGAGTATGAAGGTATTCACTAGGAGAACTGCTTTTGAACCATACACAAAAGCCACTGATGAAAGAAAATCTGGCAGAAATAGGCCAGGTAACAGAGGAAGAGGAGAAAATCAACATGGATGGGCATTTCAGAATGGAAAAGTGTCAACACCAGAGAATCATGGGAGTTCTCTCAGAGAGTTTGATGAAACTCTGGAATATTTTTGCAAAATAGTAAGACTTTGTTAGGAAAGTCAACTGTGGAGTTCAGAGCAGCATCTGATGTTATCATACAATAGTGTCTCCAGAAGTATATCATGTTGTAATTATAACATAAATTTAGTTAAATATAAAAACCTAAGCTTATGTTAATCAGTTTTTCAAGGTTAAGTCATAAATTAACTTTTTCCTTTCCCTACTATAACATTTTGACATATTTATATTATATATCACACCGAAATAATGAGAAATTCTTCTTTGGACATAATGATGCCACTCTGGAAACTTCACCTAGAAAATGAGGGTCTTCGATAGGAGAGAAATTCTGATTTAGCTGACAGGAAAGGGGAGTTTCCAGATTTGCGCTAAGTACTAAAATAATTGCAAAGCAATGAAGAGTTGGGTTGCGAGAGGACAATGCTGTGCATTATGGAGAATGAAGTCCAAGAGGAGAGGATTCTTGCTTTAGAAAGGCTGTCTGTACCACCTCTGCTTTGAACTAAGCATCTAACCTGGCCAAATAAAGAAAATCTTCTATGAGAAAACATACCTGGATATTTACAGTGGGAAATGGTGAGACCAATAGTTTCACTTTATGAGAGTATGCTTTTCTACTTAGCTTTAACTTGATAAATTAAAAAAATATATATATCAGCACTGTGTCTGTGCGAGTTGTAGGCTTTTTCTTTTCTTTTCACTTTTCTTTCTCTTTCTTTGGCGATTTATTTGCCAAAATGGCATTAAACATTGCAGAAGGATCTGATACAAGGGGCCCCTTAAACCATTCCAAAATATTTCTCGGGAGTCCCTCCGATTCCCGCCACAGAGATCTATGGCACCATTTATGAAAATCTGTGCTTTGAAACACTCATCCATCCAGATACTCCATGGAAAAAGGATTCTGGGGTCAAATAAGGTGGTGAACAGCTGTAAGCCCCACCCCCTGAGACACACAATGTGTATTAGTAATGCGAAAGCTGTGCATCAACATCCCACAGGAAATGGAAGCGTTGAGACAGTTAAGCTATATCCAAAAACCTGCTTACTCCATAACCGTTTTAGGCAGGACGACCATTTAAATCCTATCACATGGGTATTCTGGGACCACGCTTTTGCGAAGAGACATGAAAGTCAAGATGGATCACCTAATCGTGACCAGTCCCCGCCTGCCACGCCCATTCCTTCTTGGCAGGCAGCTCTGGAAATTCAAAGTTTCCTCCTCTGCCCTCAAGGAACAGTCAGTGACATCCTAGGTGACAATGTGTACCACAGTAGGCCTCTACTGCGCTGGTGGTGGCAACAGAAATGAATACAATCACAAGACAGCTCTTAGGTAGCTGGTATCTCCTTAGAATCAAGAATGTCTTTGGCGGAGGGGAATGTCAGTGAACCTTTCATTTCTTCTGTCTTGTTGGCTCTGTTCCGCCAACTACTATATGTGAGTTTCCCACTTTTCCCCTCTGTTAAATCAGGCTCCAAGGGAGCTCTGCCATCCTCCTGCTCCGGGGCTGATGGGCGATGAGGGATCATTGCATATGCAATAGGCTATTGTTTCCCATCCCCTCCCCGGGGAAAGAAGTTGCTCTCAGTTTCCTGGAAGGAGTGATAATTACCCTACTTAGCGAGGAGGTCAGAGACTGGAAGTCCTTCAAGGCAGTGAGGGGTCTTTATGTCTCTGTGGGGAGTGAAATCCTCCCGGATGGGGTAGGGGTCCGGGAGGAGGAGGAGAAAGAAAAAGATGAAACAAGAAGAGTGTCAAATGAGGTGAGAAGTAACCGTCTCCCCTGAAGTGAGAATATCTTACTTGTTCTTGGTCATAAAGCTAACAGACACTCAGCAAAAAAATTAAAGCAATCAAAAACAAAACAAAAAACAAATCTAAAGAAAGTCAAAACCATCCAGGAACAATTGCTGTAACTACCAGGTGAATAATGTTCCAGGTCAGTTGTTCGTTATATATTTATCCTCTTGCACACACAGCATACATATTAGATTTACAATGCTCCTTTATGTATGTAATGGTGACAACAATTCTAGCTGGTCTGTGCTTAGCATGCAGCCCAATGCTAGGATTGTGACCTTAGTTGAAATCAAGGGTCAGTTGTTCAACCAAATGAGTCACCGGGTGCACCTGTTACGTATATTAATATAATAAAGTATACATGTATTAATATAGTAATATGTAATTTACATTTCACAAACACATGGTATATATACCACAAGGATCAAATAATATGGGATTTTGCACTTAGTCCAAGGTTACATGATTAGCTGTGCTCTAAACACTGGAGTCAAGTAAACCTGGGTTCAAACTTCAGCTCTGCCACTTATAAACTGTTGGTTCCTTGGATTCTCTAGGCCTCAGTTTCTTCACCTGTACTACAAGGCTAGTAATAATGCCAACTTCATAGGGTTGTGATAATGTAAAGAGAGCACACGCCAAGTGGAGACATAGCATAAGCCTGTAGAAGTTACTGGAATTGAGCACTGTGTGCTTAACTGGGGAGGGGAGGAAGAACAAGAGAGAATGAGGGAAAGAGAGAATGAATATTAAATAGTGTGGCCTGTCCTTCTCTCTCCTTCTCCAAGCAATGCCTGCTCCAGAATGAACATGAAGTGGGGGGAAAAATATTGTTGCCTCCATCACATTCTGTTCCCAGGCGTCTCTCAGGCTTGAGTCTGCTGCCAAAATAAGTGTGATTCTAATGTTAAAAGGTTCATATTCTCCGTACATCAAGTTCCTAAAACATTCAATTACATCATCATGCTCTCAGGCCAGAAAAGCAGCAATCTGTTCCAACACTGTGAGAGAAACTGGCCACCCTGGGCACATGGTAAGAGAAAATGGCGGCCCTGCTGGGGACCCTTCCTAAGGATTCGCAAGGCTGAGGTTGACCCTGCTCAATTTTTGCCTGACGAGCCATCTTAAGCACTAAATGTTCACGTCGGAGGTCATTCTGCTAAAAGTTAAAAGGTAGAGCTGGTGTGCCAACCATGCAACGTGCTGAGGTCTGATCAAATATTTATGATTCCTTCAGAAGAAACTCAAGCTGGGAGTGAAGGGGGGAGGAGGAGACATATCAGCACCCGCGTGGTCGGCTTCTGGCACAAAGACTTACTTCTCAGAACTGGTGGAGACACAGGTCCGTTCCACCACACTCACAATAAGATCTCACCTTCACAGCCAGTCATTTATGATCCTGAATAGCACGGTCTCAACCTACCCTACAGTTCATCCCTTTGATACCGTGTATTTAGAGCCTCTTCATCAGCAAGGCCGGTTAACTCACTGGCCCACCTTTGCCCTCAACACAGCTTACTCTCCCTCACTTAACGTTTGCTCATGGTTTTCTTCTTATTAAAATGCAGTTTCTTTCCTCCTTACCAAGCTCCATCCTACGCATGCTGTAGATCCCAATGCAGACTAGGTCACACATGTGAACTTTTCCATACTGGAGGAACGAGTACCTGTTACCCGCTTTCAATGCTAACTACATGCCAACCTGGGGCAGCATCACTGGCTTTTCCCATTAGCTGCTTTTTCAAGGACCAGGACGCTATGATCAATAGAACCATGGACAGACAAAATCCATTCCTCTTACCTTGTTGATAAAAGGCTGTAAGCCAGAGACCACGTCTAGGCACATTTTTGTCCCTGACCTTGCCCCTTCTAGGCAGATATTAAAAGCTCCCAAAATGTTTGGTGGTTAAGTGACTGGTTTTAAAAGTGGTCTCCTCCGCTATTCCCTCACATAATACCCTACCCCCACCCCTGACTTCTGTGGCTGAAAATCTCATGGAGGTTAGGCATTTCATGGGGAGTACCATGGGCTAGTAGGGTAGGTCAGACCTTGGCTAATTTTGAGGATTCAATGTGTATTTTGAGAATTTGCAACTTTTAAGTGCTCCTTCCCTGGGTTAATGACTGACATCTGGTGGATGTGCTGTTGTGGTGTGGGTTGATTTCCTAGAATCCCTTTGTTTGGCCTGGCCTGGATCCCCTCAGACTGCTTAGTCTGAGGATATTCTAGTGCTAATGTCTAGATGACTGTTAGATGATGAAGCATCTTCGTTCAGGAGACGAGATACTTTAATCTACTCAATCTATAAAACACTTGTTCTGTGCCCAGCATCTTAATTGATTTAAAGAAGTTTTCAAGTTTAATATTCATAAGAACTCTTTAACGTGGGTGGTCACCCCATTTTAAGAAGAGGAAACAGATCATTGGGAAGTTTCTTTGCCCAGCAAAGCCACACAACTCTAAGAGGCCAAGCCAGGGAGAGAAGCTGTGCTTTCCTAAACAGCCCTAACTACCTAACTACATTGGTCCCTAAATATGGTTGGTAGAGTACCTAAGTCTTTGGAAAAGATGGTCTTAACGCAGCAAGGTAGATATCAGTCCCTTATAATAAATTGTTTCCTTTTTATTGACTTGAAAGATAATGCAACTGTGAATACTATACATTAACAGATTTTATGTGTAACTAATGGTTTGATGGGCTGCTATGATGTCTAATATTACAGTGAGTGATCATTAGATTTTCAGAAGAGGAAAAAGTCCTTTATCACTAGAAAATGGAATCCTTCCTAAAAGGTAAAGGTAGATATTGAAGATTGATTTGGAAGGTCAGGGTTAACAAGCTCATTAATGGCTAGGTTAAAATCCAGCCCAATCCTTCCTTTTTTGTTAGATAAATAAATCACTTAGCTAAGTCGTGCCCTTCATCAGTAGCCTGGGGCTTTTCTTGTAGCTACGGCAAGGATCTGGTGAAGTCCTGTGCAGAAGAGAACAGGAGTTGAGAGCATGGGCTACACAGCCAGAGGTTAAAGCTTAGCTCTCTTCTTCACTGGCTGGGCAACCTTTGACTGCATTATAGAATCTCTTTGTACCACACTTTCCTTAAGTAAAAAAAAAGATAAAATCGACCTTTAAAACTGTCAGAACAACATGAAAACAATTATCAGGTACACCATGTGGTCCTCTTGCAAGTAAATTCTCAAAGAAAAAAAAAATAGCTATTATCTTCTAAACTAGAGGTCTGAAAACTTTTTTTGTAAAGGGTCATCTAGCAAATATATTAGTCTTTGCAGATCAGTAGTCTCTGTTGAAATTATTCAAATCTGCTCTTACAGCCCAGAAAGCTGCAATAGACAATATATAAACAAATGATTGTGGCTATGTTCCAATATAAGTAGTCTGCCAGCCAGGTTTGACCAGTGTGTCCCAGTTTGTTGACCCCTGTTCTAATCTAACCTATGTAGGAATACAGATTCCAACTAAATACGATTTTAGTGACACCTGACTGAAGATAAATTCAGTGACAATAGGTTGACATAACGCAAAAGTAATTTCTTTGTTCCCAGCCGAGAAAGGGACTGAGTTGTACAGAGTTATGTGGTCCCAAGTCAGGATCCTGATGGGACATATTACAAATACAAAGTCGGCATAGAAAGGTGATGTGGCTCAGGAACCCATGTTTTGGGGGGGTGCGATTCTGATGTGCTGAAAATTGCCTTGAATCACTAAGCATTGGGTACTGCAGCCACAATGCATAGGATCTGTCTACCTATATTTCAAGTTTAACCTTCTCTTGGAGGTAAGTATGCCTTCAGGAACATCTAGAACCCTGAGGTGACCACTCCAAGAACTGTCAAATCTTTCCGTTTAAACATACCCAAACTCATCCGAGAGGTAAATTGAGCTATAACTTATCTGAGATCATGAAATTCCCAGAGGACATCCCAACGTGAGCAAGATGCACATCGGCCGTGAACATGGAACACCAACATGGCAACCTCCTCATTGAAAAACTAACAAAATGAGATTTTGACCATGTTCCATGATTCCCTGCAAAGAAGTTGGTAAGGTTATTGACAATATGTTAAAGCAGTTTTGGAAGTTTCCTCCATCCATTATTATTTTTTTTAAATCTTCAGTCCTCTATGGGGCTCTTTGCCTGATTGTTGGTGCAAGCTAGGCTTTAACGGACATTTCACACTTCTGTGCTTTACATATGCTCTTTCCTCTACTTTGGATGCTAAAGTAAATACAATAAAGGCCCTGCCACCCAGTTTACTGCTTTTTATACACTGGATTTTAAATAAATGTTTGTTTGCTATTTGCATTCATTGACTAGCTGGGGATGGCTGAAGTCAAGATTAAATTGCTACCCAAAACGAAATGACGAGGGCACGGCCTGGCTTCTTACTCTTGACTTTTAAGTTGGGGCAACATTACCATCATCTTGGATTAGTTTGGATCAGTCATAGCAAGAGGATTTTCCCGTCTATCTTTGCAGCTCATATAGATTAGAGGATTATTTGGGTCCTTCTCTGTGTTGCTGTGGAACTGGAGAATAATCCATGAAGGACTGTAAACAAGATTTTTTTTTTCAATTTATAAAAATTAAATTTTTTTAAATGTACTTTTAAATCTCCTAGATCAAAACAATTCTCTGATGCTCCAGTGAGCTCTTCAAGTGCAGACAACAGCGATGTTAACCTAACCACAAACTGCTTAGCGTTATGATTTTAACGGAGCAAATAAAACTGATTTATTAATAAAGTGTATTGTTGAAAGAGAATCTTTGTGGAATTTCAGACTGTGCGAGGCATCCATTTTTATTGGCTTCATTTTGTTATGCTTTCAGAGCTGTTTATAACGTTATTTCACTGAAAATTCCTTTCCATATTGTCATTTGTCTTCCTTCTCCAGAAAGCTTCCCATCAAACTGAAAAAAAAAAAAAGTCTTTCTTCTTTTTTTTTCCACCTCCTTAAAATCTATTGAAAGTGGCATCTCCTGGGAATGGGTCCATCTCTTATCCATGTCTGAAGTTTTCCTGCTCCCAGCAGGGAAGAAAATGGAACTTCCTTTCAGAGATGGTGCTCCTCAAAAGGCAAATGCTTCCACTTTCTTCTCACTCATAAGTGATCTGGCTTAACACGTTCTTTTCTTTTAGCAAAAGTCACGTCAAAGAGTTATCTTCAGGGCTACGTGACCTGTGTGGTCACACGGGCCTGTGCTCAGAAGGATCCCACATACTTGGTGTAATACTCTGTGGTCACCAGCCTGAAATTCTCAGCAGTCTTTGAACAAGGAGCTTCGTGTTGTCATTTTACACCAGGCCCTCTGCAAATTACGTAGCCCATCCTGGTTTGAGCATCAACGTGTCAGAGCACTGAATCCTTTTTCCAAAACGCTTCTTTCCTTACGGACAGACAAAAACAGTAGAATGGGAAAAGTTTTCCAAGTTCCTACAGAGTTGGGTTCTAGGCGGAGCATTACGTGTGATTGTTTCATTCCTAAACCACCCTGTAGGTACCATTATGGCCTGTATTTTTCCCCAGATGAGGAAATTCAGATTTTTAAAAAAGCTGGCATGTTGCAGGTCACAGAGTTCGTGAGGGTTAAAGCTGACTTTTTAACCTAGCTCTCTGCTTCTAAAGACCACTGCACTATTTAACAGCTCATTGTCAGTTTTCACTTGGAGATCCATGGTTTAACCATTTAACTGAACTCAAGCTCAACCACTTTTTTCAGGCACGTGGCTTGGAAAGTAGGTGGATACTGGATCCAAGAGACCAACGTGATAGACACTCTCCATGTCAACAACGACCCCCCATTTCCACCTTATTTCTGACTTTGTAGGTACCTCCAGGTTGGAGACTATTGCTTCTCCCACTTTGTGAAAAATCTTAGACTGAAAAAAAAAATAATGTGTATTCACAATGTGATGGAAAGACCATTAAAAATGGTATCTTTGGTGGGTTTTGCTTCTCTCTGCCTGATAGGCATTTTCTTTTGCTCTCACGATCAGCCTGTCAATTTTCTTTGGATGGCCCCTCCTTCCCACTCTTTGTCTTGTTATTCCAGGGGAATTGCCACACCCCAGTCCCAGACAATCAACATCTTCTGTCTTGGGATACTATCCTCCCAAATGCTTTTATAAATGATTCAGGGACAAGCAACTTTGTGGGAATCTCTGTGAAATCAGAGTATTGTTTTTCCCTGCTGAGCCGGAAAATGTAAAGTAGGGATTCCTTGGGCTTTCAAGTTCAGTCAGAACCAAGAGATGGAGGAAGGAATATTTCTGATGCACTTGAGTTCCCGGACCCAGTGACATTCACACTCCGGGCAATTTGATGTCATGACCTATGAAAATCCACTTTTGCTTCAGTCACTTTGAGTTCAGTTTCTGTCACTTGCAGCTGAACAAGGACTGGTTAAGAACAGTAGCAAGTGACTTGCTCAAGAGTACTTTCCTGACATTCATGTCGAAGACTAAACCAGGAAACATTCATGTGACCTTAACATGGCATTCTTCTGTAACTGGTGGGACTATGTATAAGCCCTGGTGTTGAGAGGCAGACACCGAAACAATCCCAGTTTTCTCAGCTGTTGTTTCTTTTTGTAGTTCAGCGATTGCTGTTACTTTTTTCTTCGCCAATTGTTGTAAAAAATTGCTGCTTTAAAAAAAAATTTTTTTTTTTACATTTTATTTTTGAGAGAGAGAGAGAGAGAGAGAGAGAGAGAGAGACAGAGCACAAGTGGGGCGGAGAGAGAGGGAGACACAGAATCCAAAACAGGCTCCAGGTTCTGAGTTGTCAGTGCAGAGCCTGATGCAGGACTCGAACCCACAAATAGTGAGATCATAACCTGAGCTGAAGTCGGACGTTTAACCGACGGAGCCACCCAGGTGCCCCAATAATCAATCACTGGTTTTTAAGAAAAGGTCTAAAATGTGCTTCATAATGCTCTAAACTGTCTTGAGGCAGTACGTTTTCCTAGTGCCTGGCAGGGTCCCCACTCCGTTGTAGGTGATCAGAAAAAATTGCCCAGGGAAGGAAAGGCCCGTCACAGTTCTCCTTGTACTGCTGGAAGTATAATCATGGTCATTTACGGACTGAGCCAGTTGCCCTTTTCAGTATCAGTCTGCACTTGGACTGAGGAAATGACAGCCTCTCTTAAACTGCCTGTCTCAACTGAATGAGTGGATAATCAGGAATTGAAATTGCTAATGGCATCTGGGGAATTTAAAACAAAATTACAAGAGTTTTGTTTTTTTCTTTTCGTATTTATCAGAAGAGACTTTTCCCTGGGTATTTCATTTTTCAGACACCATCAGACACAAAGAGTCTCTTCTCCAAGCACATACAGGAATACAGGAAAAATCTATGACGTACATTTGGCTCTGACGGGGTTTCGGGGAACAAACTTTTGTGCGCGTCATTTTGGTGACTTCGCACATAGTTTCATACAGGTCACATGGCTAACTTTGTCAACCCCAGGAATAAAAGAGGGCGAACTCTACTCTCCTTCCTCGCTAAGTGCAGTCTTGGCAGCCATCCAGCGAGCCCAGGGTGTGCGGACCATCAACCCGGATTATTTTTTGCCTTGGGATATCTAGACATTATTTGTCTATATGTTTAAACCTGCAGGAGGACAGCCCCATCCTTCACTTTGCTCTATGGACCTGAGGCATTTAAAGAGAAAGGGCACCCTCCTACATATTCCTAGGAAGCACCAGGCCATCTTTTTATGGTGCATAAATTCTACCTGGTCAAAGTATCTTAACCAGACCATCTAAAGTGACAGGTGGTGGCCTAGAGTACAAGGGTGAGTCTGGAAGCTCAGCCCTATTGTTTCCCATCTGTTGTGTTTGCCCAGGGACTCAGCGCCTTGCATTTACAATTTCCCCTTCTGGAAAATGTGAGTAACAACCCTGATCTGGATGAGGTGCCGTATCGATTAGAGATCATCTGACACCACGCTCGACACGGCTTGGACACACAAGAGGCGCTTAATATACTATATGTCGTTTCCCTTGGGAGAAAGTGCCAAGGAGTTCACGGACACTCATTCACGTGGACTGTCAGAAAACATGGATTTGAATCGCTAGCACTCCTCATTGATAAAATTGCCAGATTTTGCAATACAAATACAGTACACCTCTCTCAATAAGGAATTTCAGGGGTGCCCGGGTGGCTCAGTTGGTGGAGCCTCCGACTTCAGCTCCGGTCGTGATCTCACAGTTTGTGAGTTTGAGCCCCGCGCCCGGCTCTGTGCTGATGGCTCGGAGCCTGGAGCCTGCTTCGGAATCGGTGTCTCCCTCTCTGCCCCTCTCCCACTAGCGCTCTGTGTCTCTTTCTCAAAAATAAATACAGATTAAAAAAATTAAAAATAAAAAGGAATTTCAGATAATAGATAAAAAAAATTTTTAAGGTTTATTTTTGAGAGAGAGAGAACACACGAGTGGGGGGAGGGCAGAGAGAGAGAGAGAGAGGGACAGAGGATCTGAATCAGGGTCTGTGCTGCCAGCAGTGAACCTGATGTGGGGCTTGAACTCATGAACTGTGAGATCATGACCTGAGCCGAAGTCAGATACTTAACCAACGGAGCCACCCAGGTGCCCCTAAAAATTTTTTTAGTGCAAGTAATATTTGGAACACTCTAATCCTAAAAATATATGTGTTGTTTATCTGAAATTCTCTATTAACGCGTGTCCCATGTTTTATCTGGCTATGTGACCTTCCACAAGTCAGGCGAAAACTTCAGTTTTACCCTGTTTAAGGACACTATTAACAGAAATTACCGGACAACTGTTAATACGTCACACAGATTTTCATTTTATCCTCACAAAATACTTGTACCGTAATTTTATTTTGGAGATGGTAAAATGGAGACACAGAGAGGTTAAGTGACTGACCCATTTCCACACAGCTAAGGACGCAGGTTTTAAGTCTAGCAAAGTCCAGAGGCTCCACGGTGTGCTACGGTCGCCACAAACTAACACGTCCATCGAGTACTGACTTCATGTGTGAAAAGCAGAAAATACATATTGGTGTAATCCTAATGAGGCTGACGTTCCCACATAGCTCAGTCTCATGGAATCAAATTGGAAGAAGCGTGGTTCAACTGCCAAAACGAATTTTTAAAATTTCCATTAGAGAGAGCCCAAATATTTGAGCAACACTTATCAAAATCCTCTTCCCTTTTCCTGCCACTTTGCTCACAGCCTGCAAACTCCTAAGGGACTTCTCAGCATTTCCTGGAGAAAAATTCTCCAGCCCTTGCCTGTGACTTAGTTTTCCTCTCCCCCCCGCCCCCCCCCCCCCCGCCGTCTTCTCTTTCTTAGCCCTTTATTATATAGATTCACTTGGCCTCTCTCCTAGGAAAGAGAGTCCATATTCTTTAGAAGAAAGGAGGACGGACCAGCAAGTTCAAAATTTACTCTGGCAGGCTGGGGAATTGCTCAAGTTCATGTACATTCCCGTGTTAATAATTTCCTGTTCTTTTACACTAGGTACTCATTAAACGTTATTTGACTTCTGCCTTCTCTTACTCTTGTCCATGTTTTGCCCACTATCACAGGAGGTTGCTCCCATGGTTTCATCTCATATTCCGCACATGGCCTGACAGGTACCTGAGGCTCTTGGACGCAGCCAGGGAATGAGCCCATGGGTACTGCCCGAGATTACTGGGTTTGATTGAATAGGAGCCTCAGAAAAAGGCAGCACCGAAAATAAAAGCATGTCTCAAGAGCACATGTTTCTAGGGAGTGAGGGGCAACCCAGAGTGAGAAATCAAAAAATCAAACACCCTTCTAGAGCGGGAAGCCTCTGCCAGCCCAGGGTGATCGATCGGTCTCTATCGTTGGCTTCTAATTTCTGGTGGGTGGTGGTCTATGATCAAAAGGTGGCCAACAGTTCCTTCACGACAATAGTTCCATAACACGACCAACACTTGAAGGGTATACCTGAAGTTTATATATGCTCCAGTAACTATGTTTTCTAGAACACAAAAGAATTTGCTTGTAGCTCACCTTAGCCTTTAATCCCAGTAAAAACAAGCGTCAAGTTCGGGCCTTGATCATTGTAAGCGTTTTTGTTTTTGTTGTTTTTTTTTAAAGAGAGATCTAGAGCAAATACTTGTTTGTCCAGGGGAACACTGAGATGATCTCTTACACCACGTCTTCTGTAACTTCTACATGCTTGTACATAAATCTTAATATCATTTCATTATTTTCCTACTGAAGGTTCAGCTTTGTTTCCTTCTCATATATAGATATTACAGTTAGAAGTATCTCCTTAACATGGGAAGTAACAGTAACAGACTCCAGATGATTTATAAGGGATCTTACTTATTTTATTCCCAAAATCTCACTTTAAAGTTGTTCTCCACTTATTATTGACCAGTTGAGAAAAAGGTAGTTCAGAGAGGTAGAAATCCGGCCTGAGGTTACACAGCTAAAAAGCTAAAAAATTGAGATTAGAACCCAGGCTTTCTGGCTCCAAAACCTAGGTTTTCCCTATGATGTAGAGTATGACTCAACACTTCTGACAAAGAACAGGGATAGAGGTTTCTCCAAAGAAGATACACAAAGGACCAAGAAGTATAAGAGAAGATGGTCGACGTCACTAAATCACTGGAAATTCAAATCATGAGGTATTACTTTCCACCCGATACGATGGCTATTACAAACAAAGAGACAGAAAGTAACAAGTGTTGGTGATGATGTGGAAAGATGGGACCCCTTGTAAATTGCTGACGGGAATGCCTCTGTGGAAAGAGGTAGGACAATTCCTTGAAAAATGAGACAAAATTACCATGTGATCCGGCAATTTCACTTTTGGGCAAAAGCAGGGACTCAAATAGGTATTTGCATGCCCCTGTGTATAGTAGCTTTATTCACAAGAGCCAAATGATAGAAAGAACCCAAATGTCCCTTGATGGATGAATGGATCAATCAGATAAGAATTTTTATGTATAATGGAATATGATTCAGTTTTAAAAAAGAATTCTTTTTTTTTATTTTTAAAAAATTTATTTCTGAGAGAGAGAGAGACAGAGTGCCAGCGGGGGAGGGGCAGAGAGAGAGGGAGACACAGAGTCTGAAGCAGGCTCCAGCCTCTGAGCTGTCAGCACAGAGCCTGACGCGGGGCTCGAACTCACGAACCGTGAGATCATGACCTGAGCTGAAGCCGGATGCTTAACCGACTGAGCCACCCAGGCGCCCCAAGGAAGAAGAATTCTGATACATGCCACACTGTGGATGAACCCTGAAGTCATTTTGCTGAGTGGAATAAGCCAAAGACCAAACACCAAACATGGTAGGATTCCACTCACATGAGGAAGCTAAAACAGTGAAATTCATAGAGACAAAGTAGAAGGGTCGTTGCCAAGGGTTGGGGGGTAGAGAGGATGGGTAGGTGATATCTCATGGACACAACTCTAGTTTGCAAAATTGAAAAAGTTCTGGAGATGGATGGCGGTGGTGGTTGCACAGCAGAGTGAATCTACTAACGCCACAGAAATATACACTTAATGGCTCAAGTGGTATCTTTTATGTCACGTACATTTCACCACACAAAAAAGAAAGGAAACAGCACACACACACACACACACACACACACACACACACACATACACGAAAGCTAAGCAGTTCTAGACCGAGATGCTCAGACACTACAGTATTTCAGGACTGGGTGGATCTCCATTTTAAAAGCTCATTCCCCAGTCATACACAGTGAGACTGGAGTAGAGCTCAGGACTGTGTATCTACATTTTTTTTTTTTTATTTGAGAGAGACAGAGAAAGAGAGAAAATGCTCAAGAGCAGGGGAGAGGGGCAGAAGGAGAGGGAGACAGACAGAGAAAATCTTAAGTGGGGTCCACGCTCAGCATAGAGCCCATTGTGGGGCTTGATCCCGAGACCCTGGGATCATGATCTGAGCTGCAATCAAGAGTCAGACACTCAACCGACTGAGCCACCCAGGTGCCCCATGGCTGTGCATTTTTAACATGCTATACAGGTGGCTCTGAAGCATGAGTTCCATGAATGGACAACACAGTTTGAGGTAAATCCACTTTACAATACAGAAAATTTAGACTCCCAACATTTCAGAACTAGAAATTGATAGAGCTGGAATTTGTTCACAGACAATCTGGCTTCAGATTTTGCTCTCTAAAGCATTTTTGTGGGAAGCCTAACTGTATACATTTAAGGACTTCACTTTGGGTTTCTTCTGGCATACAAAATAAAAGATACAAACTGGCAAATTGGGAAAGAGGAATTTTGGAATTCTGATAAGTGTTGCTGCAGACCAATGGTTCCCACCTGGGGGTGAATTTTGTCTCCCAGTAGGGTTTTGACAAACTCCCCAGACATTTTTCATCGTCATGGGTAGACATGAGAGATGCTACTAAATATCCTATGAAATATGGGACAGCTCCCCACAACACAGAATTATCCAGGTCAAAATGTCAATAGTGCTGAGTTGAGAAACTTCCACGGGGGTTATACATTTACATGTATTTACAGTTTCTCTAAATCAGGCTTCTCCAAATTTCAACTCTATGAAACTGAGCTGGGTGAAAACCCCAAACGATTTCAATTTGACGTTCAGGGAATGTTGGTATTATGTTTAAAGGCCATATCACTCTGCCAGTCAAGTAGTGTCTGTTCAAAGCCTGCTGCTGGTATTATTTGTTTTTTCTTTTTTCTTTCTTTCTTTTTTTTAAAGTTTATTTATTTATTTTGAGAGACATTGTGCACAAGCCAGTAGGGGAGGGGCGGAGGGAGAGACAGAGAGAATCCCAAATAGGCTCTTCAATGTCAGCGCGGAGCTTGATGTGGCTCTTGAATTTCCAAACCATGAAGATCATGACCTGAGCCAAAGTAGGATGCTTAACCGACTGAGCCACCCAGGCACCCCTTATTTGTTTTTTTCTTAATCCAGTTGTTTTTAGGATCTTTAACCCAGAAATTTAATGCAAATTGAGTAAAACATCAGCATACAAAAATCTTCGGTAACCTTGAATGTATCGTGAAGTTTTCAAAACATACGATTTCATTTTGATTTTACATGTTCTTTCTGCAGATTTCAATTTGCTTTTAGAGATTAATTCCAGCCTAATGATGACTTTGTAGCACTTATGATACAGGACAGCTTGTGTACTAGTATTCTCACCTTCCTCTCCCAAGCCCTTTGGGTCTACTTTGGAATACAAATTTTCATCATTGAAGCTGAACTTCCTACATGAAATCAGGTTTACTGGCTACTGATCAACAATTGTAATCTGAACTTCCCCTGGAGACATCATCAAAGCACTTCCCATGAAGTTGAACCATAGACTGGGGAGGAATGGGTTTAGCGATCCAAATTCTACCCACCCATCTTGGTCAGCGATACCCTCAGTCAGTCTTGACATGAGCAAAAGCAGAACCAAAAGTCATGTGCATCCTGATACATTACAAGAGGAAATACACAGCCCCACCCCTGAAATACTTGCCAAAAATAAAATTTAACCAGAATCAAAAAGAGTCTCTCCTTCTAACAACTTACTTACGCGAAATTAGGGAGATGGAGAAACAAATATAATGACACTTAGGGAAAACAAGCAGCCAGTATGAGAATGTGGGAAATCCACCAAATGCAATGGACCTTGTTTGGATTCTGATTCACACAGACCAAGTGCAAAGGGACATTTGAGACAAGAAGGAACATTTGCCAGTGGTGATAATGACACTGTGGTTATGTAAAAAGTAAGTTCAGCACACCCATTGTAACCAACAATGTTTTTCCAGACAGGAGATTCCACGGTATTACATCACATGTTCAAGATTAACTATG
The DNA here is from genome assembly GCF_018350155.1 of Leopardus geoffroyi. Taxonomy (NCBI): domain Eukaryota; kingdom Metazoa; phylum Chordata; class Mammalia; order Carnivora; family Felidae; genus Leopardus; species Leopardus geoffroyi. The sequence continues at coordinate 38,313,566 of NC_059331.1, read as the reverse complement.
TTTTTGAACTGGGACAAAATGAGTCCTCTCACACGCCCTTGGCAGTAACATTTAACGATGGGTTATCATTCAGTCATAAACTGCATAGTGGATGCTGATTGCCCAACACAGAGAAGACAGGAAGATTTAAGTGTTCACAGCCTAAAGCACCTTGATAAAGGCAAAAGCAGAATTTCAACGCATTAACTGACTTAGCAAAAAGGACAAGTAATGTTTGGACAGGCCGTGATGAAGAGAGGAGGGCCCAAATGTGGTTGAGGGCACAGGATTTAGTTGCTTCAGCTAAACTGTGGTAATGGATACTGAAAGATCCTGGGAAATCCCATGGCATAGTGCGCTTACAGACCTTGGGGACAGTAAGACACGACACAAGGAAAGCAAACCAACCAGTGAATCAGTCAATATTTACCGATTTTCAGTTTAAAAACTCACCACGTGATTATATATAGACAGTGGTAACGCTATCTTTAAAAAGATCTCTTCTTTTGTTGCCTTGCTCACTCAAGGCATGAGTGAGACCATTTTCATTCTTCTTGGGGTTAAAAACTACAAGTGGAAACCTCTTCAGCCTATCAAAGCATTGGCCTTGAAGGCATCAGGAGAGGAAGAATCTTCAGGTAGAGGGTAAACTTGACACCTGGGGAGCAGACTTGAGGCTGTAACTTGGGCATGTGAACACATCTGTTCACAGGCAAGGAAAAGCCAGGAACCACGTGGCAGACTTAGACTTAATTCTGTACAAGATAACGACTTCGGTTTTTGACTTGACTTCGGTTTTAAGTCAATTAATTGACTTCGGTTTTTCACTTCAAATAGACAAAACAATAGCATGTCTTTCCTTCGGTCTGCCTTAAATTCTTCTCCAGGCTTCCTAACCAAGTCCGTTCTACGCACTGCCTGTCTAAAGTATGCTGTAAGAGAGAGCAGCGGATGACTCAAGAGCAGAGTTCAATTCTATCCCTGGCTCACCTCAATACTCTTGACTGCATTTTCATGAGGTAGTAAGGAGCTATAGCTAGAAGTGAGAGCAGAGATGCCAAGTGGTTTTCAAACTTGTTTTGTATTCTGGCAGAGCGAATGGATAGGACAACTCCTCATCAGTGATGGAGGAGCTCGTTTTCTAGAGTAACCTCCATGTTGCTCACAAATACTAGCTGTCCCTCTTTACAGAAGATTATCCTTCCCTCTCCAGCTTGGTACCATGCTTGGCTACGCGACCCTCTCTGGCCAGTAAAATGTGACTGGAGGTTATGTGGCACTCCTGGTTGGAAGCTTACGAGCCAGGGTGGAGTTCCCCATGTTGTCCTGTCTTTCTCTCACGAGATAGGTGAGGTTTCTGAGAGAGGCTGCTCCCTTAGCTTGGGTCCCGGAGGGAGATGCTTTGGATGAGACCTGCAGCCGGCCCGTGACGGACAGGTAACAGGAGTGGAGAATTCACTCTTGTCGTCCTAAACCACTAAGACTGAGGGGTGTTGGCCGTTTTGTTTACTACAGCGTAACCTATCCTATCCTGATAAACACTCCCCGAGTGGCACATTAGAGTCGAGGTGGGGTGTTGAGAGGAAGCAGGCAGTATTTAAAAAAAAAAAAAGCCCGTCAGAAGAGTCTTACGTTCCCCTGTGCTTTCAAGTAGGTGAAGACTGCTGCATCGAGGTGTTACGCTTTGCCACAAACCATCAGTGGGAGCATCATGGTCTCAAACATGTTGTCAAGCTTTGCCAATATTGGTTAACTGCTTATTTACTTTCTAAGCTACAAACTTACCTCCCAGGGTAATGAGGACATAATTATCGATGGTAACTAAAACTGGCTTTTGGGGGTTGGTGTTAATTTATTCTCTTTTATGTTTTCTCATCTGGCGAGGCAGCTTAACGGCCTTTTCAAGCTTAAATCATTATCAGGGTTTATGATCTCATAACCAGATTAAACTGCTTAGCTATGGAAACAAAACAACAAGGAAGGCTGATGGCGTTTCTGCGTTCTGAGGAAGTTCTGGGGCCTTGTATTTGGTGCTGTCGTATCACAATGGCTGTCACTTAATAGAAGAGGAAATTGAGACTCGGAAGTGTCCAGTACCTTGCCTAAAGTCTATCACCGGAAAAGGGGAAGAACAGAAACACATATACAAGCCAATGGAACTATCCATTACCCCAAAACACCCTCCACAGAGTGATTTAAGACCATTCAGCACTGACTCAGATGCCCCCAGAACATGACTTTAAACGTCACTCATACTACAAGACCAATGTGGCTCTGCAGTGTCTCAGCACCTTCTAGTCACCCTGGGAGTCCAGCCAGGGCATCGTGCCTCACGGTTTTATGACAGCTAATGTGGGAAAAAGGAAACACAGTCCACAGCGCACAGGCTTTCACAGTCTCCCACTGGAAATGACACCTATCATTTCCATTTCCATTCCATTGGTTCAAGCAAGACATCTGTGCTTGTCTACCTTCACAATGCCAAGGGAAAACGTAATTGTGTCATGTGAAGGGGGATGGAGAAATGGAATAATCATTAACATTTAAGAATTTCTGTGGCAGGGGCGTCTGGGTGTCTCAGTCCATTCGGCGTCCGACTCTTGATTTTGGCTCGGGTCATGATCTCATCGTTCGTGAGCCTGAGCCCCAGGTCTGGCTCCACGCGGAGTGTGGAACCTGCTTAACATTCTCTCTCTGCACCCCCCCCCCCCCCCCCGCTCATGCACGTGTGCTCTCTCTTTCTGGAAATAAATAAACTTAAAAAAAAAAAAGGCTGTAAAACATTTCTGGGTCATAGTAAACATCAAATGGAGTTTCATCATTATCTAAATAAATCATATTTCACTTACAAGTATACAGCAGCTATATAATATATACCCACTGACGCTCACAGATTGGAAAGTGTCAGACAATGGTGACCATCCAACTCACTCTGGAGTGTAGTGCTCAGCACAGGTTAGATTTCCCCCAACTTTCCTATTATAGAGTCTCAAATTGGGAACGAGTAAAAATAATAAATAAAAGTGAACATTTCATAGGTAGGAGTGAAATTCCTATTTTATGCTTATCAATGGGTCTTTCCTTAACTAATTTGTTCCACGCCGTGGTCTGAAAACACCATATGTTTGTAAACAGGTTCACAGGCGCGCGATTGCAGGTAAATGAAGGAAATAAGCACACATTATAAATTATGTCGTTAATAATTAAAGCCAGATAAAATTGTATACATTTCACTAAATTACCTTTCTAGGCTTTGCAAATATTCCGAGGGCAGCTAATCTCTCCATTTTAATTAGATTGCACGTCTTTTTCAAAGGCTACTGTCCTGATGTTTTAATATAAAAAGAACGTTCCTATTTAAGGCAGAAATCTGGAGAGCTGAGAATTAACATTCACTGTTAACCTTTTCTTAAGAGGAATGATTTCACTTCAAGTAAGGAAGACCCTCCATATTTGAACCGCACTTAGGATTTTAAAAACAGAATCATAGCCAATGATCCCCTGCACATCTGTGGCACAATGTACCTAAAATTACAACCCTTACCTGCTTCCTGTATGCCCTTCTTTTAGTTCATTTCCCTCTGTACTTTAACATTGCTCAATGTGTTATTTTTTTTCTCCCCCTGAGTATGGCCATTCCTTTTATTTACATATTTATTATACATTTTTATTTGTTTGCTATCAAGTTAGCTAACATACAGTGTAGTCTTAGCTTCAGGAGTAGATTCCTGTGATTCATCACGTACAGACAACACCCGCTGCTCACCCCAACAAGTGCCCTCCTCAATGCCCAGCACCCATTTTACCCACCCCCATCAACCCTCAGTTTGTTCGCTGTATTTAAGAGTCTTTTGGGGGCTCCTGGGTGGCTCAGTCGGCTAGGCGAACAACTCTTGATTTCAGCTCACGCCACGATCTCACAGTTTATAGGTTCGAGCCCCGCACTGGGCTCTGCGCTGATGGTGTGGAGCCTGCTTGGGAATCTCTCTCTCTCCCTCTCTCTCTGCCCCTTCAGAGCTCTATCTCTTTCAAAATAAATAAATAACCTTAAAAAAAGGGGGGTCTCTTATGGTTTGCCTCCCTTTCTGTTTTACTCAGTGTTTTTTATCCTTATTTTTCATTGCCTCTCTCCCTGTAAATTCAGAGGTTTTTGTCTGCTGTATTGCCTTAATTTCAATGTCAGGTAATGTGCCTGAAACACAGTAGATGGGCAATACGTATCTGTCAGATGAAGGAGCCAATGATTGAATTTCACAGTTAAGGAGTACTTGTCACTCGAACATCAACTTTTCAAGGATAGAATCGTGTTCTGTCTTTTCCTCAACTGTTTTCCTGGCCAAAAGAATATCTTTTGGCACAAGTAGGCTCCCGAATAGTAGTTAACCAGGCAGTAATGGAATCTGAGAAAATGGGTATTATTCAGGTTAATTTAGAAAGCTGGCAGGGTGAGTAGACCTGACTTTAAACACGTATCTGTATGGATTAGTGGAGGTTGTGCGATAGATGCCAAATTTTGCTGAGTGGGCATCAGCTTTGCTGAGTGGCTCTCTCTGCCGTGTTAGCTACACACATAGGCTCAGGCAAGGCCAGACCACTCTTTCGCCACGCATTTGGTTGACCAACCCTTATTTTTCCTCCAGGCCTTCGCTTAGACACCACTTTTTATAACTCATGTAAGCTCACAAAAACGTATTGGCTGAACGTATTAATTAAATCTTTGAGTTGTTCAGGCCCTAAGTCCTTGGATTATCCTCAACATCACTCTGTTCTTAACCTCCTATGTCAGATCCATCAGAAAATGCTGGCAAACCCCTTCAAAATGTACCGAGAACTCGACCTGGCCTTCCAAACTTCATGGCTACCTTGATCGCTTGCCAGGGCTCTTGGGATGACTCACTAAGTGAATGTGTTGGTTCAGCCATGGCCTTCTACAGTGTGTGTGTCATTCAACAACCAGGCTGATTCTTTCCAAAGGTAAATTGGATCCACATTCTTCTTCCATCTGATACCCACCAGTGTCTTCTCAACTCGCACTAAACACTGATGTTCTTAGTGATCCACGGTTCTTCCTGCATGACATACCTCCTCTGTCCTTCTTGCACAGTGAGCCCAAGCCACATCACTCTCCTTACAGTGCCTCAAACCCACCTAGCACAATTCCCTTGGATGACTTTGCAATGGCTCTTTCCACTCCTAGGAATGTTTTCCTCCCAGATACTTTGAGGACTTGTTCTCACTTTCCTTTGGTCTGAGCTCAGAAGTGAGTTTATCAGAGCAACCTTCCTTGAGTACCCCTATCTAGAACGGGGTGCACATGCCCATTCCTTAACCCCAACTCTCCTTTTGAAACATATTTACATGTTTATTGTTATCTTTTCTCTCCTCTAGAATGTGAGTTCCAGTTGACCCCAATCTTCACAATGTTTTGTGCCTCATACAGAGTCTAAATTCAGGAGGTATTTGTTGAACTGAATCAATGAATACAGGGAAAATTTTTATCCTGAAAAATTTTGTCTAGCTTGTACCAATACTATTATCTGGTAGGGTGGTTTTCTAAGCAAAAATCTGAATCATGTCAAGGGCAGTCAACTCCGTGACAAAGCAACAGAGCTGGGAGATTTTAAACCAATCTTTAATGGGATTTTAAGAAAAGAGGCATACTTGAGCCTGTGCTCAATAGGTAATTCTCCCTATCATTTAGACTTTGTTAAAATGACACCAAAATTCAGAACCTATTCCAAATAAAGCATTTCTTAGAACAACAGAGGATGGAGAAGGTCCCTTGGAAAGCCTATAGATAACACATGGTGCTGGTCAATCATGCAAGTTCTGGGATTATCCTGTTGGTTTGAAGTATGGTCATGCCATTTCCTAGCTTTAAGGCTGTGCATTGGACACTCTGCTTTTACCAATTCCCTCACCTTTAAAATAAGAATGCACACAGTTCCTGATGGGTGAGAATAAAGGAGATAACCTAAATGCTTAATATAGTGGCTGGCACAAAGAGAGAACTAACCGTGAGCTCTTACGATTAGTACCGCTCTGTTCAACACATCTGTTACATAGAACCGGCCACACATCAATTATGTGCTTAACGTGGAAGAGAAGGAGGCTTTCTTTGTGACTCAGAAAATGTCTTTATTCAGGCATTTACCCTGAAGCAAACTCTTGCTGGGTCTAGGCATGTGGCCATTCATGGGGGTGGGGGAGGGAAGGTCAAGGTCAATCCAGCCCAGTAGAGGCACATGGTTGTAAATGCTATATATATATATATACACACACACACATAAACATATACATAATTATATATATACATATATATGTGTGTATATATGTAATTATATATATGTGTATACATATATAAATATGTATACATATACAAAACTATATATAATGTATATACATCAATTATGTATATATAAATATGTGTATGTATATACATAAAATATTTATATAATATGTATATACAAAATATGTATATGTATATATATGTATATATCTATGTATGTATATATACATGTATATGTACATAGATATCTACATACATACATACACGTATATACTTATATACACACATACATATATCTACTAAAAATAAAAACATGTCAGGATGAATTTCACCAAGGAAGAATGGAGCCTGCTCTCTAAATAGTCAGATACAGAGAAACTATAGTACAAAATTATAGTCAGAAATCAAAAACACAAAGGAAATTTTTTAAATCAATTTGTGCTTGTATATATAGATCTAAGAAAGTGCTTTATGTTTTTGTAGGATGACCTGATGGCTCATGTTTATATTTTTAGTTTGACCAGAGATGTGAATCACGTCATTATGGGCAACTGAGGAGGAGGACTGAAAATTTTTAAAAATTCCTCGAGCACATTGCTCTCGGGCCAGGGTTTTAAACTGGATGTCAATTAAATCTTCCCTCAGTTATAAAATTGTTTTAACAATCTGGAAGATCATAACTCACATTGGTCTGAAACTTATCAAAGATATTCTACTTGATGACCTGCTTCTTCCCATTTAGATGGCATCTTAACTGTTAATTTCAACTCGTCTTTCTTTTTATTAAAATTGTAGAGAACTGTAGATTCGCTTGTGGTTGTAAGAAACATCAAGGGGAAAGATCTTGTACACTTTGCTCAGATTTCCTTAGCTCTACGTGTACCCCTGTGTGCATATGTATATTAAAGTGCTATAGAAGGTTCAAGTATCCTGTACAACACTCAAAACAGTGAATGGTTCTGAGGCTGTCAGGATTCTTCCTGTTGCCTTTTATAGCCACACTTCCCTCCCTCTCACCAGAGTGCCTAACTCCTGGCAATCAATCCTCCACTTGTAAAATGTTGCCATTTCGGAGCACCTGGGTGGCTCAATTGGTTAAGCGTCCGACTTGGGCTCAGGTCATCATCTCGAGGCTCATGAGTTCATGTGCTAAGCTCTGTCAGCATGGAACCTTCTTCAGACCCTCTGTCTCCCTCACCCTCTGCCCTTCCCCTGCTCTCTTGAGCAAAAATAAGCAAACCCTAAAATAAAATAAAACTGTCACTTCAAAGATGCTGTATAAGTGGAATCCTATAGTATGACACCCTGGGGATCAACTTTTTTCACTCAGTGTAATTCCCTGAAGATCCTTCCATATTGTTGCTTAGATCAGTCATTCATCCCTTTTAAAGGCTGAGTAGTATTCCAGGGTACACGTGTATCACACAGCTGGTTTATCCGTTCAACCTGTGGAAGGAAATCTGTCCCGGTCCCAGTTTAGGTCTATTACCAATAAAACAACTATGAACATTTGTGTACCAGCTTTTGTGTTAATACAGATTTGATTTTTGGAGGGAATAACGCAGAGAGTTTAATTACTGGGCTTTATGGTAGTTGCAAGTTTAATATATTTAGGAATTGAAACCCCTTTTACAGAGTGGCTATGCCATTTTACACTCTCAGCCACAATGCAGTCTACAAGTGACAGAGTTTCTCCACATAATCAACAAAATTTGTTTTTGTCCCAATCTTTTTGTTTTCATCATTCTGCTATCTGTGAAATCTACTATCTGGATGCTATAAGATCTCATCATGGTTTTAATTTTAATGGGTAAATTGTGTTGACTATCTTTTCATCGCCTTTGTATATATTATTTTGTGACATATATGTTTCTAGATAGAGCTCAAATTCTAATTTTATTTATTTTTTGAGTTTTGAGAGCTCTTTATGTATGCTAGATATCAGTCTTTTGCTGGCTACGTATCTTGTAAATATTTTCTCCCAGTCTGTAACTTCTGTTTCTCTTCACCTGGGCTTTCATAGAATAGTAATTTCTATTTTGAGAAAGAATTTTTATTAATTTTTCCTTTTTGGGGCAACTGGCTGGCTCCGTCAGTTGAGCATCTGACTCTTGATTTTGGCTCGGGTCATGATCCCGGAGTTGTGGGACTGAGCCCTGTATTTGGCTCTGTGTGGAGTGTGGAGCCTGCTTGGCATATTCTCTCTCTCTCTCTCTCTCTCGACCCCTCCACTGTGCACACACATGCATGCTCACTCTGAAACGAAGTAAAAAAATCGGTTCCTTTTATGGATCACGCTTTTGGTGTCAAGTTTAAGAACTCTTTCCTTAGTCCCCAGATCCTAAAGATTTTCTATGTGATTTTTTTAAACTTATTTATTTTTTTTAGTTTATTTATTTTGAACCTACCAACCGCAAGATCATGACCTGGGCTGAAGTCGGATGCTCAACCTACTGAGCCACCCAGATGCCCCCATGACTTAACTAATCTTAAGATCCAAAGATGCAAAATCAAATCGGGGCGGTCGAGTTTTCTGGCTGGGGGTGTAACATAGAACTCAGATGTAAGCATCCTGGGACATATGGCAGGCTCCATTCTGTCAGCATAGAGTCCCCCTTGGGGCTCAAACCCATGAAACTGTGAGACCATGACCTGAACTGAAATCAAGAGTCAGACACTAAACTGAGCCACCCAGGGGCCCCTGTCAAAATTCTATAGTTTTACATTTTTAGAGTAAGTATATGATCCGTTTTGAATTTTCGTATCAAGTATGAGGTTTAGGTTTACTTTTGTCCATTGCTCTAGCAACATTTGTTGAAAAGGCTGTCTGGCTTCCACTGAATTGGTTTTGAACCTTCATCAAAAATCAGTTGGGCATATTTGTGTGGGTCTATCTCTGTCCTCTATTCTACTACAATACTCTGGGCACCTAACATTTCACCAATACCAGACTTTCATGATTAATGGAGCTATGATGTAAGCCTTCATTTCTGGTAATTAACCCCCTTCACTTTATTCTTTGTCAGGATTATTTTCACTATGTAGGGCCCGTGCCTCTCCATTTAAGTTTTGGAATAAGCTTATGTAGGTCCATAAAAAACCTTGCTAGGATTTTGACAAGAATTACATTCAACATATAGATCAATTAGGGGGAGAACTGCATCACTATTATTTGCGTCTTCCAATCCATGAACACTGTAGATCTTTACATTTACTTAAGCCTTCTTTGATTTTATGCAACAATTTTTTCTTTTTAACTTTTAAGTATATCAATCCTATAGGTGCTTTAAGTATTTGATTTTCTTTGGAATATTATGTATGGTGTCCTCTTTTTAATTTTCGTTTTTTCAAGTGTATTGTATGTAGAAATGTGCTTGATTATTTTTGGTGTTGACCTTGTATTGTGGGACGGGGATGACCTCACTCACTAAACGAAATCTTTTTCAGACTATGTTCTGGTCATCCTATCACTGAACTCTCCAACCCTCCAGCAAAAGCCTGAATTCTTTGGGGTCACTTCTTTCTTTTGAAATGGGCCCCAAACCATAATTTGCTTCTTAATTCTTCTAGACTTTTGACAAGCCACTAAAAGATACTGCCGCAGAAAAGTTCTTTATCCATTTTAAGAAATCTGTGATGTGTTTTCACTAATCTACTTTTCATGCAGAACAGATCAAGCCTCACAATGGAGAGACGATCGGAGGTCAGCAATTTATAGAGAACCTAATTCTAATTCTCAAAGGACTTGTCAAGAAACTTAGTTTACTAGCTTACAGAAAAGTAAGTGGTTTAGAGACTTGAAACCCAAATTTAACCTGTAAATGATCTCGGAAGTACTAAAACCTGAAGAAGCCATCTTCTCAAGAAAAGTCCAAAAGGTGTTTGGCACCATCCAGCCCAAAATAGCTCAAGAGAACTGATCCTGTGTATCTATCTTTCTTATGTTCTTTTCCCTTTGAAGAGTTTCCTTTAAGAAATTAAACAGGACCAAATCCTCAACTTCATTTTTTTTTTCCAGGTCCCTCATTTTGATTCAGAACCACATCTTTGTTTAAGGGTTTATGTAGATAAACCTCAATTTTGTCAATCTCAATTTTGTCTAAGAAGTAGGATCAACTTCTAATTTTCCATGTTAAATCCCATACTCTCTACTTTCTCTGGCAATATTCTTGAGATGACTGTACCAGGTTACATCCCATGCTGGGCCAGACGGTCTCAGTAAACTGAATAACTGTCCCCACGCTATTTGCTCAGTAGTGCCACTGGCATAGTCTAAAACAGTTTATACTCAGCAAGTTCAGATGCTTCATATTATGGCATCAAATGCTGGAGAGAACAGAGGAAAATCCCAGCGATGCTTGTTGGCTGTGCCCTTTCCTACCCAGTTCTGTGAGGCATGTGGAGGTCTCCTGGGATAGCCTGAGGCTTCTTTGGTGAGCCTCTGACTCGAGCAAAATTAATCCACATGGTTACATTTGCCTAATCATTTGAAGGAGATGAGAAGGATTCTCCAAGCAGCAAGATCTAATATTGCACAAAACAGATGCCTTGAGTGAGAGGGACGGTCAGGAAATGGGAATGAACCAAACAGGGCATAGGACAGTAGAGAGCAGTGGGGATTGAGGAGAACCCAAAATGCAAACTTGCCTGGAGGCAGTGAAATTTCTAACCAACTCTTCAGGTATTGAATAGGACTGAAAGACCAAAACAGAACAACTTGCCACCTAAATTTGTTTACAAGATCACTAGGATTAAACCTCCAGGGAGTGGTTGAAACTTTTAACAAAAAAAGTGCTCGGGATTTCAAATACTGTTAACCTGCAGATCTCTCAAGATCACCAAATCTAAGACTAAGGAGGTGGTGACTAGCCACAGGTTAGCCTCAAAAGATGGCTGAAGGACTCTCCTCACCCCGCAGGCTACCCAAGCCTCTAGTACCGTATTAGAAGCTGCATTCAAAAAAATTGCCTTTTAATTCAAGCAAACAGACATTTATGAAAATTACTTTTCCGAGAAACATATTTATGTGCGTTATAAACAAGAACACTTTTTTAACATTAAAAAATTTGAACTTTAAAAAATATGTAAAATGTTCAAGAAATGTAAACAGGAATTTTCATCTCGTTTTCCATATGGTTATGTAAGCACCTTAAATATCAACACAGATCACAGACAAGCCCATTTACATTCATAGGAATTTTCTAAATAAGAAAAAATTCATTAAAAAATTGTTTCCAAAATTAAATGTTATTTTTTGGCAGCTAAAGTAACGCTTCTTGCAATCAGAAATTCTGAAGGATAATGTGTGCTTAGTAAAATGTCCACATAATTGAAGTTTTTTTCCTTAAGAAGCAACTTTGAAATGTTTATATTTAACATATGCCGTAGACACTTTCCTACAGGTTTATCTAAATTTTTGTGTCTGAAGATACTGAATATGAAATTAGATTTTCTTGATGACTCACGTTAGCATCCTAACCATTCATAATGGCTCAGCATTTCCTTCACAATTTTCCTTCCTTTTTCCTCACTGGCTGGTTGTTTGTAGGAACTTATGGCCTTATTTTATCTTCCTTGAGTCTCTGTACCAACTCTAGTATTCACCCTTGGAATAGGCAAACATCTTAGATTGTTAGAAATGTTTGTTAAACTTCAACTTAAAAACCACTATTATTTATTTATTTACTTTGAGGGAGAGAGTGAGAATCCCAAGCAGGCTCCATGCTGTCAGCACAGAGCCTCACGGGGGGCTTGATCCCATGACTGTGAGATCATGACCTGAGCTGAAATCAAGAGTCAGACACTGAACCAGGCACTTAACTGACTGAGCCACCCAGGGACCCAAGTAATTATTGAATGAGATTTTAAGACCTAGCTAATTTGAGAGGAGGTAGTTGGGACAGTTCTGTGACAATTGTTTCAGGTAATCGGTTCCTTTAGGTTTTTGCTTTATTTGTGGTTTTTGTCTTTTTGTATTCCTTAGTTTTTTGATTACAGCTTATATTCTAAAGTTGCAAGAACACTGATGTCTAGAACTGCAGCTTTGAGAAAGAAAAGGGTATTTGGTTTCTGGTTCAAGAAGCCACCTTTTGTGTGTTAAGATGGAACGAAATCTCTCTTTTTCTTTCTGGTCTCCAATACATACATATTTAAATGTGGTCCAAATTTAAACTGGCCGAAAGGTTTAGTTTTTTTCAACCAAAATATAAATTTTTAGTCTTACTTTGCAAACACACACACACACACACACACACACACACTTATTCATAATATAAAATAGAAAACAAATGTATATAGTATGAATTTTTAGGACTCCATAAGGAGTTACCACAAACTGGGTGGTTTAAAACAACACAGTTTGGTCTCTGATGATTCAGGAGGCTAAAAGTCAAGATCAAGAGATTATCAAGCTTAATTCCTTCTGGAGACTCAGTCTGTTTCATGCCTCATTTTAGCTTTTGGTGGTTGCCAGCATACCTTGGCCTTCTGGTCTTCTCTATACCTTTTTCACCTAGGCTTGGTTTGTATGCATGTATCTATGAGTGTGCAAATGTGTGTGTGTGTGTGTGTGTGTGTGTGTGTGTGTGTGTGAGTTCTGTTATCAAGAGTCTCTTATGATTTGCCTCCCTTTCTCTTTTTTCCCCTTCCCCTATATTCATCTGTTTTGTTTCTTCAACTGTACTTATGAGTGAAATCATATGGCATGTGTCTTTCTCTGACTTATTTCGCTTAGCACAAGGAGTTCATTTTTAACTTCTTTACATCTGTGAAGGCACTATTTCCAAATGAGGTCACATTCACAGGTACCTTAGGTTAGGATTGGAACATACCTTCTTTTGAGGGGGGAGGGTACCATTCAACACCACACTTACATGTACATTATTACCTATTTCATAGGTGCTATGGAATGTGCAATGTGTAATTACATCAAGTACAAACTTTCTAGACAATTTTCAAGATATGGAGGAGATAATCAACTGCAAATCGATGGTTAAATGGCACCATCTTGCAAAATTAAAGATTTTAATGTCCTACTTGGAAGAAGCATGTAACCTTTCAAGTCAAAGAATGAAGTTCCAACCCCAGGAAGCTCTCTATTCTGGCCACTCTATCTTGATTTTAAGTGAACATTCTAATTAGAACCGACCCTCATAATCACTTTTATATTAATAGCATTATAAGGTAAATGTTCTTCTATCTGGGTTTTATCTCTCTGCTATAAATTGCATTGTTACTTCCTATCATGCCCCTTGCATTATCAATTATTGGATATGCTTTTAGACAGAATTGGGGCCATGAGTAATTGTAGAGGCATCTGATAGATGGGAGAAATTTTCCCTTCCCTTGCAAGACTGGATCTCTTTGGCTGTGAAAACGTTGATGTAAGTCAACCCTTAATTCATCCTTTCATGTTTTGGAATGCCACTCCAAAAAGCTATTCAACAGGTAAAGGGATTCCTAACAGAAGAATCAGAGGCTGATTTTTAGTTTTTGTCATTTTTTCTGGTATCTTGCTAAGAACAAAGCGCCTTTACACTGGTTCACATCAGGGGCATCTATCTCAAAGGCATACACCTTATAGTTCAGTCTACAGCAAAGGAAAAGTTTATGTTGTACGACACCAGACTCTTCCTTTTACACTTTTAACTTCGGTGCCAATTGCTGACCTCCAAGGAGAAAACATTTTAGACATTACCATTGCTGGACTCACCCAGAAATCCAGCTTCGTTCATTTTCACTCTTAATCCTGGTCTGATTTATGTCTGAACATAGTTTTTACGGGTATCAGGTTGCCTTTCTCATAAGACTTTTTAATGCGCCCCGTTCTCTAGTGATAATGGTCTAACGGGCCTGCGTCTTCTGAATGACACAAAAGTGTGTATTGCCCCAAGACACTCCAAAGACTTTGTGGGTTGAGGCAAGATCTGCTGGACGTTGGTAATGGTATAGTAGCTGACAAAAATGTCAAAAATTTAAGTTATGGTTCCAGTCCACTTGAAACGCTAGAATATGTTCCCCCAGTCACCTTATTAATGGAGATATATTATCTCTCTGAGAATTTCCTGTCAAACTCTGTTAAGTAAATAAAGGATCAGTGAAATATCAGAAACAGGGCTAACAAATGGAGCCAAGTCCTCCACTTGAAAGAAGAGAGCCAGCTGTTTACTGTGCTAATTCGAAACAAAATGGAAATGTATGTTTTTCATCTTTGTGGAATATGATTTTCAAACATAGGTTGAAAATTGGCTTTAGAAACGACTTTTTTTTTTGTAAATAAAGGATTATTACTGGTCTGGTTTGTGTGACAAATGTGACCAGGCTCTGACAAAAGACAAATGCCTGGTTGAGCCTTGTGTATTGCTTCTAAATTCAACTCAAACCACAAAGTAATGTTTGAATCATTCACCCGGTTTAGTCTCCATGTGTCAAGATCACAACAGACTAGAATTTTTTTTTCTAAGACTGGGATTTCTAATTGTCACTACCAATGACGAGGCCGGACATAGGAAGTCTGGAACAGATGAGCAAAGCCACCCATCTCTCTGGTTCTGGTGCAGCTATGTAGGTCTCCCCTATACTCTGTGTCGCTGGTAATCCAACATATACTTGGTCTTTCATCCTGTAGGCCAGTAGTTCTCAACTGGGTGTGATTTTTTTCCTGCCCATTGCTTTGGGCAATGTCTGCATACAGTTTTCATGGTCACAACTCAGGAGGGAGTTTGCTACCGGCATCTAGTGGCTTGAGATCAGAGAGGCTGTGAAACATCCTGGAAGGCACAAGAGAATCCCGACACCCAGTTAGGGTCTGGCCCCAAATGTCTAGAGAGCCAAGTGATAAATCCTGCACTACAACAGCGGTTCTCAATCTGGACCTGTGTCAGAGCCACCTGGAAAACTGAGAAGGAACTTGGAGGCCCATGCTCACTCCAACAGTTGAGGGTCTGTTCTTTTGCAGTGTTACCAGGTTTACAGGTGATTACCACCAAAGTTTAGCCATCAGCGCTGTGGGTTATCAGTCAGGTTTGAAAACTGGACATGAACCATCAGATAAAACCTTTTTGGAATATATCCCCTTCAGTTGCTCTAGCTCTCTTGCACAGCAAAGAAAGAAATCCTAGGACAGTCATCGATTGATCATGATTTCTCCAGACTGGTATTTCCCAGTCTGTGGGTTGTGCAGTTACAAGGGCTAGGAGAATCCATAGATGATTTAATAACATCCACATTCATTTAGAAAGTGTAGCTCACTGGAGATTTAAAAAAAAAATGTTTATTTTATTTTGAGAGAGGGAGAGAGAGAACAGGGGAGGGGCAGAGAGAGGGAAAGAGAGAGAATCCAAAGCAGGCTCCATGCTGTCAAAGTAGAACCCCATGTGGGGCTAGATCTTATTGTTTGTGACATTGAGACCTCAGGTGAGATCAAGAGTCAGATGCTTGACTGACTAAGCCACCCAGGCACCCCGGAGGTTTCCAAAAAAAAGATGAACAAGAATATATACCTATGGTCATATGTGGGTTCGTGAAATATTTTGGTCATCATTTTGCAAAGGGTCCCATGACTTGAAAATCACCTGCAGACCCTATTTTCAGGATTTTTCCAAAATGTTCTCTTATTCTTCACCCAAAGTATCTATGACACCACTTTCCTCTGGGATGCCAAGTTTTCTACATATACTACCTGGCTTAGATCAATTTTCCTCCAAGCTTAATTTTGCAAACAAATCACCTGGGAATCTTCTATTCTACAGATCCAGTTTGGTTGTTTTTGACTTGTCACTCTGCATTTGTGATAGGCCCCCTACAGATGCCCCTGGTCCTCAGACCACAATGTGCATAGTGGGGATTCCGACGTGGTCATTTCTTGATATTTATGTACTCTACACATTACATTTTTTAAAATACTTCCACTTGATCTCAGTAAGGTGAGAAAAAAATATGTATCCACTCCACGAAATATCACGACTCACATTTAGCTTGTATAAACCTTAGACAAAGTCCTTCTTCTACATGAACTGATTAATTTCTTGAACACAAGGTTACTAGACCATAAGAACGCTGGATAGAAACTCAGGCAGCAACAAAATCCCCTATAGAAGATCTTGACTATGGGATAGCTCTACCGTGGGGATGCTTTGCATCTCCCTGAATATGAACTTCATTTTATTCCCAGTCAACTCTGCCATCATCATTTCTACCAGAATGGCCATGGAAAAGGAAACTAGAACCTCACGGCAATCAAGTGGGATCACCGGGGTCACTTTAGAGTTTGTCGCATATCTTGATAAATGTTCCTAACTATTCCTCCCTGACTGTCTGCAGCTATTATTTTGTTTTAATACATAAACTTCAAGACACTAGCAATTGTGACATAACCTATTAGATGGAGATTAGATTTAATAGTTCTCTCAAAAATACCTAATCAGGTGGATTTCCAGGACAGTTCATTGGTTTTCTATGGTAGAAATGGGACATTTGTGTAAGAAAATCCGTATTTAATAGATTCTCAGTATGGATTTGCAGAGGAGTACCACTTTAAATAAAATGGTCTAGCCCAGTGGGCATTTCCTCGTCTGGCCTAGGTTCCGGCACTAAAATCTGGCTAATAAAAGAACGTAAAGCCTATACAATCATAAAGAGTGGTGAATTAAGATACCAAATGTTCACTGTGTATTGATAGCTAGGTTTGAAAATAAATACTAAGGTTAGGGGGACAAATTCTGTCTCCCCCAGCAAGAAGCCATACACGATAGAACTCACCTAGTTGTGTAGCAACTTTGAGTCACCCTAACAAAAGGGTATGAGGCAGGAATAGGAGTTTTGAGACTCTGTCAATTTTTGAAGGTGGAAGTCTGAAGTTTTGTGTGCTATCTCCTGATTTAAGTCTGGAAAAATAGACTTAAATCTCTGCATGGAAAAAAAGTCAAACAATAATGGAAGTTGAACTTGGTTTCCAAGTCCTAGTTTACAACCTTTGCTCTAAAGCAATGGCTCTCCAGTTGTGGTTCCCAAACCTGCAACATCGCCATCACCTGGGAACTTGTTAGAAATGCACATTCTCAGGCCCCAGCCAGGTCCTCCTGAATCAAACTCTGAGAATAGGGTCCAACAATCTGTGTTTTCTTTTTTCTTATAGTTCATTTTGAGAGAGAGAGACAGAGAGACAGAGAGAGAAATGGGAAGGGCAGAGAGAGAGAGAGAGAGAGAGAGAGAGAGAGAGAGAGATGGGGACAGAGAATCCCAAGCGGGCTCTGCACTGACAGTGCAGGAGGGGCTGGAATTCATGAACCAGGAGACCATGACCTGAGCTGAAGTCAAGAGTCAGAAGCTTCATCGACTTAGCCACCCAAGTGCCCTTAGCAATGTGTGTTTTAGTGAGACCTTTACATGGCTCAGCTCCAAGTTCCAGTTTGACAACCGCTGATGTGGAGATTTCCCCACATGCCTGATCTTTTTCTTCTTGCCATAAGCCAAATCCTCTGCCTCAGCTTACTGTTCAGCACTACAACCCCAGGAACTTTTAGGTAGAGGCTTGTTCTTGGCCGTTCTAACTCTTACCCCTTGGGGCCTGTCCACACCTTTATACCGCCTCTCCACTTTAACCTGTTTCTTACCTGCTTACATGTCTAGCTTGTAAACCCTTTGGTGCTTTTAATCTTAGGCTGAACCATAGGAAATGCCTGTGTTTGGAGGTCAAACCTTATTGGTTCTGATGCAACGTACTCGGTATTATTGTTGTTTATGATACACCTTCATTACCTCAAAAACTCACAAGCAGCTAAGGAAGTAATGTGTATAAAACGTTCATCCCTGTATTGGTACTGAGTAAACTCTCAGTAAATAAGAGCTATTTCTATTATCATGTTTTCAATGGTTAATCCAGCAAGAAAACTATTTTCTCTGTCAGGACAATACTTTGAAGCTCAAGAAGGGGTTGGAAATTTAGTCACAAAGCTAGCAAGAGGCACGGGTAGGACTTGTATTTTGGTTCCCCGATCCTGTGATTTACCATGTTGTATGGTCCCTTGGTCTATCCTGGAGAATATCATCACTGGGTTTGCCGCTTCTTCTTGGATGTGTGCCATTTGGACTTGTCAGATCCCTTGACCAGAACTTGCCCTGCTCTGCGAGCCCATGGCATAGTTTAACAGAGGCTCTGCTTCAAGGTAGAGGGAATCCCAGGGTGATGCCATCTCTGAAAAATGCCTAATCTATTCCAGTGTGATTCTACTGGTAAATAGAGGTCAAGGGGGAGGCAAGCCTGGCAGGAGAGAATACAAGAATTGCTATTCCACTTAGATTGATGGGGCTGCTAAAGGAGAGCGTGCCCCTGGCCACTGGCAGGACATGTGGGCTCCCATAGCCAGTACCAAGAAATCCAGGAAAGGCCGGTCATGCCCTGAATGTGTGCCAAGGCCATTGGTAGAAAAAGCCCCAGGTCAGATGAGGTGGCCAGCAGAGGGCAGCATGCGTGACTGTGCTCCGTCAGTGCAGCCATTACCTGAAACAGAGCCATGGCGAAGGCTTGTGTCTACCTCTAACAGCAACCCTCAACAAGGAGGCGACAGGGAATTCTTAACTCGGCTCTGCTGCAAAGCTAAATTCCCATGGGCCGTGCCACCTAGAGAAGGTTGCTCTAATTTTCTCAGGGATAGAGAATGGGTTCGTGCTGGTCTTGAGTCAAAGTAAGTAGGGATAGGATAGGGAACAGGCTGAGATCTGGATGCCTCCATATCAGACAGAGAGTTGTATAGGACCTTTGAAGTTTAGGTAGCAGTGAGGAATGGTAAGATGTTGTCACGTGCTTATTGAGAAGCAGAGAACATCTATCACGTAGCCCTCAAGAGCTTTTTAACCAATTATTAATAAACTTTAGGTTTTAGGTTCGTTAACAAAAGGGGCAGGAAATGAGTCGAGTGTTTATACATGGTCTCCCATCCTTCACCCCCTTCCTCTCCAGCTTCTACATCTTGCTGTGGTACAAGTGATGAACCAGTATTGATACATTGTTAACTAAAGTCTATTTTTTATATTACTTTTTATACTTGGTGTTGTCTAGTCTGTGTTTCCACAAATGCCTAGTGAACTCTATCTGCCATTACACTATTATACATAATGGTTTCCCTGCCCCCGTGTTCTCCTCACTCTTCCTCTCCTCCAGTCACGCACTGTTGATCTTTTTATTAGTTCCATAGTTTTACCTTTTCCAGAATGTCATCGAGTTGAAATCATAGAACATGTAACCTTTTCAAACTCGCTTCCTTCATTTAGCAATATGCATTTAAGTTTACCACATGTTTTTTCTTTGGCTTAATAGCTCCTTTTTAAGATATGAATACTATGTAATATTCCATCCTGTGGCTATCCCTTGAAGTTTTTGATTTGCCACATCAGGTGCTAAGTGCCTGGGAATACACAATCAGCTACACCTAAAACTTTTACCACCAACCTGATGCCCAGAGCTTTGCATGGCAATCTTAATGCATTAGTGTGTTTAATTCTATTAAAATCCCTGTGCGGTATATACCAGTTCCCCTATTTTACGTGTGGAAACTGGGGTTCACCGTAGTGAACTTGCTCAAAGACAGCGTGGGGTAGAACCTGCATTTCAAGGGAGGACCTTTATCCTATTTTTTCCACTGTCCTTTTAATACAAATATATGTAGGCATTGTCCTTGGGACATTGTAGTTTAGTGGAAACTAAGACCAAAGAATTTGCATTGCAGGCCTCAGATTCTCCACTGGTTATCTGTGCACTTCATCAAAATTCTCTTCCCTTGCCAAGTGTCTCTTTCCGCACCATAAAGGTCCTCCAAAAATTGGGCCTAGTACACTATGCAGTTCAGATCTTGCCCTCAGTTTGCATTTCGGGACAGAAAACAAAAGTCTGCTTCAAGTAAATGGGGACCCCCTACCATGTTATAATCTGGTTTCAAGGCCCATCCTTTGCTCGCTGTACCACAGTCCACAGCTGAAAGACACAGGTTCAGCTGCTAAGCCAGACTCTGGCTTCTTTAATTTTCTATACTTAGCAGGTCCCCTGACATCTTGGCCAGATGCTTTGCTGCTGGGAAACTCAGGATGTCCAGTGATCATTGTTGGCAAGGCTTCTGGACTGCAGTTCAAGGTCAGAAGAGTAGAACAATATATTCTCTCCTCTCCAAAAGGCAACTAGAGCTCACATGTTACAAGGGACTTCCTTGATTTCGGCTCTTCTACCCGGGGCCCACAAGTCTTCTCTAATTAATTTACCTGAGGCAACAATATGTTGAATTTTCCCTAAACACTACTTTGAATTATTTCTTCTTCTACTTAAACATTCACAGGGAAAACAACGACTTTACAGTGTAAAAGCCTGACAGACACTCTCTTAATCTAGTGATTAGAGTTATGACCAGGAATGGGAGGAGTGGAATTCCAAGCCACCAGAAAGGATGCCCCAAGTGGAACACAGCATCACTCCAGTGATTTTCTCGCCAAAGCGGAGTTACCTTAATCTAAACATGAAAGGTCATTAGACAAATCCAAGTTGAGGCACACTCTACCAAAGTAGTGACTGTCATCTTCAAAAGAGCCCAAGTCATGAAAGTCAAGGAAATGGCTGCAAGCTCAAGAGGGCAAAAGAGACAAAGCACGTGCAACATGAGACTCTGATCTGGATCCTTTTGCTCTCAAATGGGCCAACTGGCAAAACCAGAATGGGGTCTGAAGGTTTAATCAATGGGGGCAGAGCAACTACATCTAATTTCCTGAATTTTGATATTTTACGTTGGTTATGTGGAAGAATGTTCATTCATTTATTCATTGGTTTATTCACTTATGAGAGAGAAATAGCACGTGAACAAGAGTCTCAGAGAAAGGGGGAGAGAGAGAGAGAATCCCGTGAGGTGCAGAGAGAGAGAGAGGGAGAGAGAGAGAGAGCAGAGCCCTTAGAGGGGCTCAAACTCCCCCAAAGTGGGGCTCAGGTCCTGAACCATGAGATCACAACCTGAGAGGAAGTCAGAAGCTTAACCAACTGAGCCACCCAGGTGCCCTGAAGAATGTTCTTGTTTGGAGAACATACTGTGTCAAGTAGTGGGGATGACAGGACCAGTCATGCCAGCAACTTCATCTTCCTAATGTTCCTGCATGTTTGCTCAAGTTGGAGATTGTTTCAAAAAAAAAAAAAAAAAAGACAAGATTGCTCCCCATGGCTGCATCCTTATCCATAATGCCTTTGGCACCTATGTCAGAATCTCGAGAATATGATTCCACCATCCTTTTATTGCCTTTGGGTCCCCTGCCTGCTGCTCCTGTTTTCACTATTCTAAGGGAAGTCAGTCTCATATTTTGGCCAACACTCCAATCATAGCAGCCCTCTCCATGTCCATTTTTCCCATCAGCTGGACTGTTAGCGTCTAGCACCCAATTTAGTATTGATCTATATGGAGAGATCTCCTCCCTGACAACTCAAATTGACCCTCTTGGGAAGAAGCGCCTACTGCAGACACTTTCATGCATACCTTCTTCATAGTATGTGTTCAATAAACACTTGATCTCTGGCTCAGCAATGCCTGATCAGATGTTCATGGTTATGGAATAAAGACCTATCTATGATTCATTTCTCCAGGAAAAACTCAGCACTCTACTAATACAAAGGATTCCTACTCTTCCTGGGCTTGACTGAAAATTTAAACCATGTGGCAGTGAAGGTTCAAGAGCCAACTTTCTCAAGCCTAATGAAAGCTCAGCTGTAACCTCTGTGAAATATTCTCCAACAAACGACTTGATCTGGGTGTCCGTCTGAGACTTCTTGCATCTCCGAACTCCCTTTTCTTGTTGGTTTTTTATCTCACTAATACTGGCGTAGTAAAGTGTATTCAGCAGATACAAAACCTGAAAAGTCACAGAACTGAAGAAGGGAGCCCACATGCTGCGTTCCTGCAGGAACATTAAACCCAACTCTTTCACACCCAGTAGGCAAATCATGCACACTAATTCCTGCTTATTTCTAAAGATTCCGGTCTTTTAAAGTTATCTTGTCCTCAAGCTCCATCAGGTCTTTGGTAGGAGGGAAATCAAGTGAATAGAGGTAGGGTAGGACATGAAGCATAGGGAAGTCTCCACAGGGTAGGACATCTGCATAGAAGTCCTTTGGGCAAACTAACTGCTTACCTGCATGCCCAGAAACATTTTTGCCCATTTAATTTCACATATTCTGATTATGCTTTGATAGGAAGACAACGTCTCTGGCACTTAGTGTCTCTGTTTTTGTGACTGTACTTGCTCAACCCAGTTTTGGAAATATGGCCTTCGGTGGCTCATTTTTGTATGATTGGTACATGATGATACTCATCAGTAGCTTATTGCTATGTAATCAAAATCACTCAAGATTTCAAGGCTGCACTAATATTAACTTCAACCATTTACTATTTTAATGAAGTGAGTGTTGATATAAACATTTGCATACTTATTTGTCAATACAAACAGATTTGATGTTGAGTAATAAGGTCATTAAGAGTAATCACATATTTATGTTTTTTAATCCCCATTTCCCTCCACCCCTTGCTCCAATTCCTCTCTTCTCTACCACTGAACGAAGTAAGTCAATAAGGGAGCATTGAAACTACAGCACAGGACCACTTTGGGCTTTTCCATTATAAAATGTGTCATTTTCATGTGAAAATCTGCTGGCAGGTGCCAAAGGTACAGAGGAAGGTCACATTCTCTGGTCAGATTCCTTTAAGGGCCCCCGAGGCCACAGAGCTGAGCTGGGGAGTTCGATGCATTCAGTAAAATCCCAGATGAGACCAAACCAACAAACAAAAATTCCCAAACCCAACACCTCAAGCTACGGTACAAACGCACATCCAGGACCAAGCTCCGGCTAAAGCCTCTTGCACCCCCAATCTGGGCAACAGAGAGCCCCAATCTGGGCTGTGGGAGAGGAAATAAACTGGGGCATATAGAGGAGAGGAAGGGAGAAGCTGGAGTCACTTTCTAGAAGCTACAATGCTTAGCATTAGAGCCTGAAGAGATCCTGGAGAGCCCTTGACTAAAACTTATGTTACACACCAATAGTAAGAGACTCAAAGAGGTAATGTGATTTGCCTCAAGTCATACAGCCACTATGGATGTTTCCTCAAAACTATTCTTAAGAATGTTTTTTCTCCTCAAATACAAGGAATTCTGCTGGTAGTCAGAAAGAGGATCAGTTATCCTAAGAAAAGGACTCTACCTGCGACAGTACACTAACTAGGAGCCTTGGTGGATTATATATTGTGGCCAGAATTGAGTTTTTTCTGATCATTCTTGACGCTGGCTGAGATTTTCGCTACACGTAGTAAGCCAATGTGGTCAACTGTTTTCTAGCATTCAGCCATATTTTTGGATCTGGGCTTTGTGATAAGATCTTGTGATAAGATCTGGGCTCTGTGATAAAAATTACTTTCTCACTTTTAACTGTAGGTCTGAAAAGGTTTCTGCTTTTTAACTATAGGTCAGAAAAATCTTGGAAGCTATACAGTCAACTAGACACGTGTGCAGGGAAGGCTTTTCCAACTCGGTACTAGAGAGTAAAGCTGAGGAAGTGTTTTCCATGCTCTTCTATGCAGTGACCATGAGGACTCAAGAGTAGGCATTTAGGTAGGAAGCAACTTCCTTGTATTGGGGTGGAGTACACAAAGAAGGTACAGACAGACCCACACTCTTCTGACTGCCATCCCCCTCTCTCCCAGCATGTCTCCTCAGAGCTGGAGAGTCAAGGCACTGTCCATGATCCCTCGACTACAGCTCAAACGCTGCTAGATATGTATATTCATTGCTGGCATGAGGGGGGACATCAGAGAAGTGTCAACACCTCAAGGCACTCTCCAT
This sequence comes from Leopardus geoffroyi, assembly GCF_018350155.1. Lineage (NCBI taxonomy): Eukaryota > Metazoa > Chordata > Mammalia > Carnivora > Felidae > Leopardus > Leopardus geoffroyi. Next base: position 38,289,445 of record NC_059331.1, on the reverse strand, counting down.
TTAAGACCTCAACAGCACCCGGTCTCCTCACCCTACGATGGAAGTTCAGTCGTCCCATACTGCAGGCCTCCTTCCCACCCTTAAGACCCACCAGTCAGAACAGCCACCTGCCTCACTCTCAACATATCTGCTTTAGAAGCAGATTATCATTCATTGGTTCATTTACTATGATCACTCAACTGGGGTCTTACCTGCTATTAGCCTCACGGCTTCTTTTGATCAGGTTGACAAAATTGAGTCAATTCTCAGGACTGACACATTTTTTTTTTTTTGGAAGCAGCCTATGTATAGAGGTCAGGAGCCCAGGTTCTGCAGGGTTCCTGAATGCAGATGGGGCTCTAACCCTCAATAATGATGGTAACAGCAGCTGAAGCAGGTAGTAGCAACAGGGGTGGACCTTATGCAACACTGTTCTGAGGGCTTTATAAGTACTCTCACACTTGATCGCTGTTCGACTTTCATCCAGTTGCTTAACCCCTTTGAGCTTCAGGTTCCTCAGGCAAAATGAGGGCAAGAGGACTCAATTTAGACTGTTACAAGGACAAACAAACCAAAGACGCAGCAGAGGACCTAACATCTTTTAACGTTAACATTCCAGGCAAAAGATCCTGACCAGTTAAAAGCTACCTGAAATTATTAATTACAAGACACACTGTAAAGCAAACCATTCAGTTTGGTGTATTTGGACTTTTCATGAAGAAATCCTCAGCTGAAGTCTGGAACATCTTCTCTGCACACTAACCACCAGCTAGCTTGCCACGGATGCAAAACAAAGATTGGAATACTAGGGACCCGTGGTGGCTTCTAACTTCTTTCTTGCCCTTGGAAACCTGTAAAGCTTATCTTTGAGGCAGGATAGCTTCCATTTATAGGATTGACCTGAGGGTTTGAAGACTCAGGATTCAGTATTTTCTTCTTTTGCTTGGTCAGGCAGGTTTATCATTAATAATTTAGAAGCTGTTGGTACAAGAACCGATTCTAATGATGTGCTGTAAAGTTGGTAAGAAAGCGAGCTGTTGAGCTGGCCAAGATGGCTAAGTGATAATGATGATAATCAATTATAATGGAATATGCAAATACTGTATTGTTATGAAGAACGGAGAAGCACTCAATCCATCTCAGCATGATACACATCCCTGAGAGAATCATGACATTACCCGACTCTACTCAGAGTCAATGACTTACCTGGGGACCCAGGTAGGAATCAACAAATCTGCCTTTGAAACTAAGGCATTTTCAAGTCGGGTTCTGGGAACTGGCACAAAGCAGACAGGGCATCCTGGAGCTACTGGGTGCAACCCCATCAAGCAGGAGATAAATTGCCCCACTGGTCCAAAATGAATAAGGCTTTGTGGCCTTCTAGAATGTTCACTCTGTTTGGAGTGTAATGGCAGCCCAAATGGCCAGAAGCTGAGCTCTGAGAAGCCCTAACTGAAGATTCTTCCAGACAGAATAAAGAAACATTTACCTCACAGATCTAGGGGATTGAAATCAAATTCTCATTTGATGTTAGAAAACCAACCTGCTGGTGATGAGTAAGTATCTTCCCAGGAGATACTTGGTATAAAGTGTATTCCAATGACCTCATGCAATGTGCTGGTATTTACCTCGACTTGGGAAAAAATGATGGTCTACTATGGGACAGGATACAGCTGTTTAACCTCTTTAGCGTGTGCTTTGCAAGATCTCCGTGCGTTCATAAACAAGCCGTCAGGTTCCGGCCAACCTTACCGGTGTGGATGCACTCAGCTGAACCTGTAAACCTCTCACTTCATTCATTAGCCATACCTTTCCAGCCGTTGTTTATTATTCCTCGAGATAAATGAAACTGTTCTATTTCTTGCCAGGGCTCTTACAGAGAAACCTGGCCCCCTTTTTTTTGGTGTTGTCGTCGTTGGTTCTTTGTCAGGCTCAACAAAAAAATTGGTCAGAACTCAATAAAAAAATTAAAATTGAGCCCAATTGACTAAATGTGCCTTCGATTGTTAATTAAGTCCATGATTCTGTTTTTTAAATCAAGAGCAGACTAAAGGAGCTTCAAATTAAAAAAACAAAACAAAACGATGCACTCCCAGCCGGGGATAGTGATCAGCAGAATTGCTGGGAGAGGCCCACCGGTCATCAGACAAGACAGTAGAGTCTCTGATGATCTTAAAAAGAATTTGTTAAGGTCTACGGGATAACCCACAGATCTTTCTTTCCCCCATCCCCCCCCTCCACAAGGAAGTAGCCCTATTTGTCAAGTAGGGAAGCGTGTGGGGAAGGCTGACTCAAAAAGCTCAAAAACAAGTTTGCAGTTTGCAGGAGACATAATTCACATGAGGCCCACATTTTACGGGGTCAGTAGATCCTTCATTTTTTTGTAATCATAGCTTTTTAGACCCTCTCTATGGATCCTTTCTCCAGAGAAATGTGGAAGCTTTCAATAGTGAGCATACAATTTAAAGTGGCTCATGGGTCCCCAAATACTACCCAAAGACTCCAGAACTTAGGGTAAGACTATCAGTTTCTGGTATAATCAGTTGAGAAGCCCAATGAGAGTAAGAAGTTGCCTGGCGAGCTAATATTCACATATTTAATGGTATCAGACTAAAAAAAACCACAGTGCATGGACTCCATGATGCGAATACCTTTACTTTGCCTCAAGAACAATCCTCAGTTAGAGAGAGGCTCCCTCTCCTCCATAGGTAAAACCAGGTCGGGCAAGGTCAACGCTCCAAGTCCAGACGCTCATTTTTTCTTGGCTTTGATTTCAGACCAACACCAATCCGAACACTCTGTTTCCTGACTGACACATTCTTCCTTCAAATATGTTGATCTGCATAAGCCTTGTTGGCTGAGTGCCATTTGAGTCTTCAAGCGATCTGCCCTATCTCTCCCTGGATCTACTCTGTGTTTATCTTGCCTTTTGATCTCACAGAGTAAGGTCTTATTTCCAAATTCTCCAAGGAATACCCTGGCTCTAGTATTCTGTAAGGCACAACACCAGACCCTAGACCTAACATTTATTTTTTTCCTTCTCCGTGTTAGGTCCTCTGGCTACCATCTGATAGACCTTGACTTGTTTTTACCTCACTACCACATTAGGCCCCACGTCCCAACTACGATCATCAGATCCATTTTACAGGTGAGCCAACTGACGCCTAGAGCGCTTCACTTAGGCGAACAAAATGACATCATCAATGCTAGCTTTGGAACTCAAATCTGGTCACTGGTATGTAACATCTACGTAAAAGGTCGGCAAGCTTGTTCCTGTCAGATAGGAAATATTTTAGGCTTTGCAGGCCATACGATCTCTGTTCTGCCCTTGTAGTAGGAAAGCAGACGGAGATAGTGCTAAAAATGGGCATGGTTTTGTCCTGCAGGCCTCGGGCTGCTTCCCAGAGCCATACTTCGAGCTCCATGCCTCAGGGTGCACTCCTCTTAGACAACAAACTCATCACACCTTGCACACATACAGCTTGGTGCTCTTCTAAAGCAAATCTCAGTTCTCAGAATTAAAAAAAGGTGTCATAGTAAAATACCGATAAAGTCCTACTTGGAAAGTAATGTGCATCGCACTTGTTATGGGATATTTTGTCTAAATTATGTGTTGCGAATTATGCAAGCCTTCTGGAACCTCCCTATTCTTTATCTTCTGGAGATGCGAGTTTTACCTGAAATAGAACAAACAGCTAAAATAAAGGGTTAGGAACATCAGGATTTCCCCAACTTCCTGGCACGTCTTGGTACTACAGGAAAGCAAGTTCCTTATTAAATATTCCTATAACATGTGAGGTCTGGGGGAAACAATGGTTTGTTTATAGTAAATACCGTTCATGCATGGCTGATATAAGACACCGAGTGGCTAACAACAAAGATTAATGCTAATGTTTCCAAATCACACTTTCTACGGTTTTAGGTATTTTCCTGTTCACGCTTCAGAAGCTCCCTTTTTGGTTTGCCTGGAGAAGCTTGTCTTAAAGTTCAATTACAGATAGCATCATGACAGGAGAAAGATGTGGTGTGCAGTTTCTTGCTCATGCGTTTGCTTCCTATGTTTGCAGAAGGTGGCCGAGGGCGAAGCAATAGAAAATAAAAGGAACCTGGCATGGACACATGGGAGTTACCCTGGTCTCTCCTAGAGGGAAGACCAGTGGTGGGGAGGATAGCCTTGGAACCATCAGACTAACAGGGGTAACACCCCCAAATCATCATGTTCCGGACTGGGAGATGGAAACAACGTGAACAGAATTTAAAACCAGTTTCACTTTATTGAGTGGTTCCTCCTCTACATTCCTGACATGGTCACAGAAGCTCTAATAAACCAGCAACAACAAAACAACATTAACAACCCCAAGAGCAACGGCCAACCTTTATACAACATTTCCTATGTATGAAGCCCCCCTCTTGAAACTACCGTAGGTACTATTGTGACCTCCATTTTGTACAAGAAGGAACGGAAATTAGAGAGTTTCCGGTGTTTCTCTATTTCACCAGTAGGCCCGTAAAAGCACAAAACAGAGTGGAAGTCTCTAGGTCAAAGTGAGACATAAAGAACTCAAAGTGTTGTATCGGCAGGGCGGGGGTTGGGGGACGCTCCAACTTTGTATTTACTTTGCTTTTCTCCCTTTTTGTATTTCAGATTCTATATAATATGTGACTGTGTTTGCTTTAATGTAAAAGCCAGGTTCAAGATGAGAAGACAAGAAGCCATCTCTACCATGGCTTCAAGTACTGCTGGGGCGAATGTTCACGTGTTTGAGAAACGAAAATCAAGCCATCCTTCTCAGCAAGGGGATAAATAAACCCAAGAGACACGAGGGTCTGAAATAACATGGAGATTGTCCAGCCACAGAAATTCAAGAACTGCCATTAATTATTCACCACTGATTTCACAACCCAAGGGAAAATGGTTTTTTGGATGCACAAGCTTATCAAATCTAGCTCCCTCCAAAAAGGCGCATCATCTGAAATCCCAGGGGACATAGAGCCATTCATTTATTCATTCCACAAAGTGTATGGAGCTCCAAAACTAGAAATAGGCACTGGGGCCACAGTAGTGAAGAAGGAGATCAGGTTTACCTCTCAGGTGTTTAGCGGTGAATGAGTGTTTGGATGTCAACAAGCATCAGAATAGAGTAGGGCCAGGTGGTTCTGGAAAAGCAACCCTATCTTGACTCTGAAATGACCCCTTCTCCTCAGTACTAACTTTTCCTCAACCTCTGACAGATGAGTCTCGAAAGGCTGACAGCAAAGATGGGTAGACACAGACACTAAGTGTCTCATTAAAAGGTAAAAAAAAAAAAGCTGTTTTTTAAGATCCCCCCCCTTTTAAAAATTTTTTTGACATTTGTTCATTTTTGAGAGACAGAGCCCAAGCAGGGGAGGGGCAGAGAGAGAGGGAGACATAGAATCTGAAGCAGGTTCCAGGCTCCGAGCTGTCAGCACAGAGCCCGAGGCGGGGCTCGAACTCACGGACCACGAGACCATGACCTGAGCCAAAGCTGGATGCTTAAGCAACTGAGCCACCCAGGCACCTCAGAACCCCTCCTCCCTCCAATTTGAATGCAGTCTGTGTTCTTCATTTTGTTTTGAAGAATTAACTGCTTCCTTTTGACCAAAGGCTCAGTCATCTCGCACGGTTAGAATGGCAGTCAGACCACTGAACAGGCACACGGGTCAGTGCTAACGAATCCGAGGAATCCTGATGGTTGCCCCTCTCATCTCCTCTTGCTGAAGGTCAATTTGCTACACAAACCCTCAGAAATGCTGAGACCTAGGCCTGTAGCAGGCAGGTCGGCCTGAAGGAGACCCTGAGGACATCGCTCCAGGTGAAAAGTCACACCCAGGAGTTTTTAAGAACCAAATAAAATACTTCAAGTTGTTTTAGCTACAAAAGGACAAAACAAAAGACTACTTAGCCCTCTCTTTCTCATGGATAGTAAACCCATGGCCTAGAGGCTGCCATTGTCCACCAGTAGGGACTTAGTGGTCTTTCCCACTAAGCCTGAACACAACTTAAGAGGCCATTCCAACCAACGCCCAGCCCCGAAAGATTCAACAAGGCAAGAAATGCAAACTTCTCTGCATCTACCTACAGTCCAAATGTTCTTGTTATCTCAGCATATTGGTAATTACTTGTTTATGTCTACATCAATCAGACTCTGGAATGAGGATTTCTGGGTCTCTCTTGTTTACTGATGAATCCTTACTATCACTCACTCATTTCTTTACACATTCCATAAATACTTCACGCGGATACCTCGTTAGTCTCCTGTTGCTGCTGTAAGAAGTTCCCATAAAGCGAGGGGCTTAAAAAACACAAATTGATAAGCTTACAGTTTTGGAGGTTTGAATTCCCAAATCAGTCGCGTCCAGCTTAAAACAAGGGGATGGCCATGCTGCACTCCTTCCAGACGCGCCAGCAAAGAATCCATTTCCTTGCCTTATCAGAGCTTTAAGAGGCTCCCTATACTGCTTGGCTCTTGACCCCACAAAGCTGCAGCTATGGCATCGCCTGGCACGTCTTCGCCTCTGACGCTTCGGCCTCTCTTTGCAAAGTTTTATTGGAACACGGCTGTACCCACTTGTTTACTGATTGTGTATTACTGCTTTCACCTGCAAAGGCAGACTTGCGCATCTGTGACAGAGACCAGGAAGACGGCAAAGCCTACCATATTTACTATCTGGCCATTTACAGAAATAGTTTGCTAACCTCTGATATTGGAGGTTACACTGATATGAGTGACCTGCAGATTGGGTATGGCAGGTGAAAGAGAGGGAACTCTGTAGGTATGATGGCACCCAATTACACGAGGCCCTGGTTGAGAGGGTGGAGAGGGATGATGGTGATGAGGAAAAGAGCAGCAGTTAAGTGTTAATTTAGGTCAGGTTTGAGCTGACTTTGAGACGCCTAAGGGGCAACGACCAAGTTGATATATGCATCTGGAGCTTTGAGACCCCAGTATGCTGTCTCATATCCTGGTGTTCAAGGACTTATTTATTGATATGTTGGACTATATCCCACCACAGAAACATTTCACGTTAAGCTCTCTTTTGAAACCCTTATCTTCGTTCACGTTAATGAAAAAGACAGTGTCAGAAACACTGGTTGAAAATGTGACTGCATATGTTTATAAAAATCAATTTGCCACGATTAAAAGACATTAACATTTGAATTCAGCTTACGTTGGTTCCTGGTCATAGTCTAAACTTTGTAGCCAAAGAGCAGCAAATTCGGGTTTTAACCTTTTCTCAAATTTGAAAACTATGAGATCTGTATTTTGTGATTTATGAGATTCAATATTAATGTGTCAGAAATGAATGGCAGTATGAACGACGGAGGGTACTTTTTATCCAAGCAGTTGTCAAAGAACCAAGCGGATGGCGGTGACATGTCTCCTCCCAGTTAACTGCTCAAGATTTCAAGTCTCCTTGACACGGCTTCTCATGGTCAGAATGGGAAACCTACTCAGCATACAAAATTTGGGTAGTGAACCAATGGTTTTTCTTACTTGAGGTATGAGACACATAAACTTCGTTATCTGTGTGGTCAGCAGTCAGCACCATTCTCTCTTGGCCCCCCCAGTAACAAGATGTCTCTGATCAAACATTTCCACCATAATATTTCTGATACCTGCCCCCCACCCCCACCCCCATACACGAACTCAGCTGAAAACATTCTCTGAGGTGGCTGCTAGTTTATGAGTACCATGTCAAAACTAAGCAACCTGTACCTCCTGTCCTCTTCTTTCCCAGATAGAAGAAAATATTGCCCTCTGGTTTACTGCTCACCATTGTACTTACCAGCATTTAATAAAATCTCTATTTTACATCTCTAGTGTATTATCTGTCTCTTCCCACAAGCGTGGAAGCTACCCAACAGTAGAGATTTTTGTCTTTTGTCCTCTGTGTTCCAGTACCTAGAACAGCGCTTGGATTGTAGTCCAGACTCAGTAAGTAGTTGATGAATTGATACGTGAATAACCAAAGGATGATAGCAATGCAAACGTCATAAAAATCTTTAGCAGCTTGATCAACATTCAAACATTGCTAACTCTCTGCACTGGACAAATTTTTATAAAAAGGAAAAAGACTCTGTCACATTGCTGTTTAATATAGAATACAGTTGAAAATGAACTGTAGTGTCAATGAAATAGCTTGCAAATGATCTTAAGCCTAGTAGTACTTGATTGAACTGCAAGACTCCTGACCTTCATTATCAGTCTGGTAATCAGCTTACTTCCTTCTCTTTGCTAACTCCTCAATATCCCTGTCCTTGGCCCTAAAAATAAACTTGGATGCTTATTATCCAACTTATTAAGTGTCATTTCTAAACTAAGTGGACGAACTAGTAGCTGGTTGGCTTATAAGCAGAGCCCAGAAGTCTCTGGTCTTACTTGGGCAATGGAAAGAGCAGCCTTTGCCTACACCCAGGGTTGGGATCACTAAAGAAAGGAGTTTGTAGATGTCCATTCTTGGATCACACGGATGTATTGTGAGCTTTTAGTGGGAAGTGTTAAGAAGGGAGAGGGGCAGAGAGGAGTTTGTGTGTGATAGTCAGTGACTGGGGGTATGCCCTGCTCTGAGACATGACCTCAGCACCACCTCAAGAGATAGGCTTTGGGTAGTCACCAGATCCAAGCTGGGTCATTCACATTCTCTGTCCTGGGAATTTCTCTTTGGAATATATCCATCCTGGTTTCTGCTGAATATTCTCAGCAAGGCTATTATAATAGAGGACCATATTGGCCATATGGATAGATAAGCTGAGTGAATGGTTTTTCAGGGAAAGGGGAGAAGGGAAGAATCTGAAAGCAGACAAGAACGAGAGAGCAGGTAGTCCCACAGACCTAGGGACAATGCATCTGTTTCCAGGCCCCACATCTTCTGAGACCTGGATTCTATTGGTTGGAAGTGACAGAAGCCCAACTCAGACTTGCAACAAAGGAAACGTATTGGTTTAATGTAATCAGACAGCCCAAGAGTGATGCTTCAGATGAGACTTGACAGAGGAACCCAAACAGGGCGATCAGGATTCTTTTTCCCAGATTCGCTCTTATTCTCAGTACTGGCTTCATGTGCTCCCTGTGTAGATAAGTTCTTTCCACGGGCTGAAAAATCAGCTGTTTGCAGTTACTGGCTTATGTGCTTTAAATTCCATCAGGTAGAGGTAGGGCGAGGTGAGTTTTCCTTCAGTTCTAAGTTGAACAATTCAAGATGAAAAATTCATTTTGAGCGACAGGCTCATTCTTGGACTAACCATCAGGTCCACGTGAAAGGATGGTGATGATTGGCTAGGCTTGAGTCTTATATCCCTTTTTCTTGCCAGACTAGCAGCAACCCTGGCTGCCCTCCTGATTGTAGCAGTGGTGAGCAGTTTTCCAAAGGAAGAGTAGGGGAAGTGCTATAGACACGAACGAGCATATCTCCACCATAAGTTCACTCATTCTCACCTGCAGTTTGGTGAGCAAGCCTCTTAGCCTATTTTCCTGGGTAGGAAATGACCTGGGTAGGTCATTTTTGGACCTAACAGCCTGTGTGATTTTTTTTTTTTTTAAACCTTATATGTGACCCTGTCACTTTACTTGTGCTTAAACTTCTACGACAGAATGAATGATGGCTCCTCAAAGATGTCCACATACTAATCCTAAAACCTGTGGATGTGTTACTTTACAGGGCAAAAGAGAGTTTGCAAATGTAATTAAGGATCTTGACACAGGGACATTATTGAGGAATATTTGAGGGGGCCCAATGTAATCACAAGGGTCCTTAGAAGAGGGAGGCAAGGGTCAGATAGGTGAAGGCACTGCACAGAAGAAACAGGGTTGGAGTGATGTGGCCATGAGCCAAGCCATGCCACCAGCCTCTAGAAACCAGAAGAAGCAAGGAATGGATTCCATCTTGGAGCTTTCAGACCAACCTCCCTGTTAACCTTTTGGTTTTAGCCCTGTAAGGCTCATTTCTGGTTTCTGACCATCAAAATTATAAGATAATACCTTTGTGTTGTTTTAATCCATTGAGTTTGTGGCAATCTGTCATATTAGTAAGAGCAAACAAATATACTTCTAATAGCTGTTTATTATACTTAGAATAAAACCCAAATTCCAAATCTCTTACCACTATTGACAAGTCTTCCTTTGTAGACTCTTTTTTTCTTATCCTATTTACATCCACCTCCCCACCCCGCCAACCCCAAATTCTTGGCCTCTTGTTCCATACTGGTCAAAATGTTAGCCGTAAGGCAAATGTGGCTATTGAGCACTTTAAAGATAGTACAGGGGCACCTGAATGGCTCAGTTGGTCAAGTGTCCAATTTTGGCTCAGGTCATGATCTCATGGTTCATGAGTTCAAGCCTTGCATCCGGCTATGTGCTGACAGCTCACAGCCTGGAGCCTGCTTTGGATTCTGTGTCTCCCTCTCTCTCTCTCTCTGCCCCTTCCCAGCTCATGCTCTGTCTCTCTCTGTGTTAAAAATAAGTAAAACATTAAAAAAAAGTTAAAGATAGCTAGTACAGCTGAGGAGCAGATTTTTTAAGTCAAATTAAATCTTAATTAATTTACATTTTAATATAAAAATGAAGCACTATAAAATATTTTTCCATTAAAAACAACTTTGTTATTTTGGTAGGATCACATTTTACTTTATTGCAAATTTAGCATCCAAATTGAGATATGTTTTAAGTATAAAACCCACGCTGGATTTTGAAAACTTAGTACAAAAGATGGAAAATATCTCAATAATGTTTATATTGATTATATGTTGAAATAATCACATATTGGATATGTGAGAGTAAATGAACTATGTAAAAATTAACTTCGTTTGTTCCTTTTTTGCCTTTTTTGGTGGATGTGGCAACTAGAAAGTGAAAAATTACATATGTGGGCTCACATCCTATGTCTTTTAGGCAACAGGCTCTAGTCTTGTGGCTTTTGACTTGTTCCTTCTGTTAGCAAAACCGGTCCCTTAGACTTTGCAGGGCTCAAAGCTTCTGCCTCTCCAGGTCATCTAGATTTCAAGGCCAGTTTCATCTCTTCAACAAAGCTCTTCCCAGTGTAAGAAGCTCCCATGTCCTCCTCTCCCAAATTCTAGGACTCTTGTTTTATCTTACTTGATATAACACATTTATTTTATCTTCTTCATAGTAGCATTTCATGTTCTTACTTCTGTGGTTGTGTGTTCATTGTCTGTCTTCCCACCTTCCCATGCAAGTTCATGGGAGCGGGGCCTCTGCTGGTCTATCTCATCTTGGTCTTCAGCAGGTACAACGATGCCTGGCAAATTTCAGGTACACAATCATTATTTCTTAACAAGGACCAATGGTATTTCCCACTATTGTGTTCCCAGTGATTGCCCTGCAAACTCTTAAGGAAAATCCCTTGTTTTGCTTGAGCAGGTTTGGAAGGGTTTCTATTACCAGCAACCAAAGGAGCTTTGACTAAGTGCAATCAATGGCTGTGGTGCAGGACGTGAAGAAGTTTCTTCACTCGAAGCAGTTTTGGCTGGTCCATTCAAATATTAATGGATCAATCACGAAATTGATGATGGAAAAGAGAGTAATAACCCACCTTCTTTTCCTTTCTCTCTCTCCATAATGGTGGGTAAAAAAACGTTTTCACTTTGTTGTTATTCTTTCTTTACTAATGTAAGAATTTGCCATAAAATGTTTTCTTCTAGGCTTCTTGATGCAGTAACTTTGAAAGAAAACTGGATTTGGAAAGGAGTCGAAACACAGCCAACCTTTCTAAATCTATTTACAGCAACTCGAATTCTTTCTTTGGTTCTTTCTGAGATTGCTGGTCTCCTTTATTAGTTAATGTTGTCGCTGTTATTTACACAGCTGTTAATAACGCATTTTTTCCTCATGTTATTTTTGTTTTTTCCAATTCTGTTTGTCTGGGCAAATTTGGATGCTGACAGTTTATGTACAGCCTGAGATTTAAATGTGGAGTTGTCAGTTATTAAAAGCTACAGAAATAACAGTTTGTCCTCTTAAGACAGAGTGTTCTGGATGCCATTTTTGAAAACAGGACTTGAACGGCACAAGCGATGTAAGCAACTTAGACTTTGTATTATTAGTCAAAAGGTAGATCTATTTTCTCTGTACTTTTAATTTGAAGACAAAGTTGATTGTGAAGATAAGGTCTCCTTTATGATGATATCTTCAATTAATGGTGGGAAATCTTTGGTTTTCCAATTTACATATTTTACTCTAATTTTACATTTTCTTGTAGTCTTTTATCTTCTGGTCTTTTTTTTTTTTTTTTTTTTTCTTACTCCCAGGACTCATAAAATATAGAAGGTAGAAGAAGGAGAAAAATCTATTTGACATGAGAATAGGAACTGACCTGTACAACAGATTTAGATTGACATCTTTTTAGTGATAAGCAGCAGAAAGTGAACTATTTTTTTTTTAAGTTTGACAAGTGATTCAGTTTCATCTACAGAAAATAAATAGCCATGCAGTTAGGAAATTTTCATGTCCCATGTTTCTCTAGGCATGAATAATTGGGTTTTGTGGGAAGAGATAAAATTAATGAGGATCAGAGTTTTTGAGGAGGTGTTTACACAGCCCCTGCTGTGATATCTGACAATTATTCCATTAGTTTGAACTATAGGGAGGACTGCTGTATGCCCTGAACAACCACTGATGAAATCTGCAGAATTGTGAATTTCCACTTTGCTCTGAACTTTCCCTTCCATGCCTTTCTGTATAGATGGCATCCTCCACCCTACAGGGTATAAGTGGTCACATATGTATTTTGACCAAAATTTCCACTGTGAAAGACAAAATGCACAGGGAAATAAAGGAGAACATTTTATTCAACTTATTGCAAAAGAGAGTATGTCATTAATGAGGAATATCTCAAAGAAAAGGAAGGGGGCATTGGGTCTTATAGACGCAAGTAAATAAGAGAGTCATCCCAAGTCTTACTAGCGTCATGAGGAAGAATGGAGAAAGTCTTCTTCCAGTCATTCAGGAAGGGTGAAGGTTAGTCTTAGCTGAGAATAGGTGGGGGCAGAGTGGTCCTTGGGGGGGTAGTTATTTCTGAAAACCCGAAGAGTAGGAGAAATTTTTCAACTGTTGCTTTTTCTGGGAGCACAGGGCTCAGGCAGTGTTCAACACTGTCATCTTTCTCTTTTGTTCAAGATGAACTAATATTATTTTTGCTGCATATCTAAGAGGTGATCAAAAACCTCCCAAGGGGGGAAAAGCAGGGTCTAGAAAATCATGTCTTGAGGATTCTTGCTTGCAATTCTTCAACCAAGTTGGACCATTTGTTGAGAGGTGATAGCAAAGATCAGTTGTTTGAGAGTCCTAGAAATCAGGCATTTAGATCTTTCATCCATTTTCAATTTATTTTTGTGTATGGTGTAAGAAAGTGGTCCAGTTTCATTCTTCTGTACGTTGCTGTCCAGTTTTCCCAACGCTATTTGTTGAAGAGGCAACAAATTGGGTATTCTTTCCTTCTTTGTGGAAGATGAGTTGACCATATTGTTGTGGGCCCATTTCTCAGTTTTCTATTCTGTTCCACTGATCTATGTGTCTGTTTTTGTGCCAGTGCTATACTGTCTTGGTGAGTACACTGTTGTAATATAGTTTGAAATCTGGAATTGTGATACCTCCAGATTTGTTTTTCTCTTTCAGTATTGCTTTGGCTATTCATGGTCTGTTGTGGTTCCAAATAAATTTTAAGATTGTTCTAGCTCTGTGAAAAATGCTGGTGGTATTTTTATAGGGATTGCATTCAATGTGTACATTGCTTTGGGAGTATAGACATTTTAACAATGTTTGTTCTTCCAGTCCATAAGCATGGAATGCTTTTCCAATTTTTTGTGTCGTCTTTAATTTATTTCATAAGTGCTCTATCGTTTTCAGAGTACAGATCTTTTGCCTCTTTAGTTAGGTTTATTCCTAGGTACCTTCTTGTTTTTACTACAATTGTAAATGGGATCGATTCCTTGATTTCTTTTTCTGCTGCTTCATTATTGGTGTATAGAAATACAACAGAATTCTGCACATTGATTTGATCTCCTACAACTTGCTGAATTTGTGTACCAGTTCTAGCAATTTTTTTGGTAGAGTCTTTTGGGTTTTCTACATGCAGTTATGAGTTTCTTGCTGCTCTTTAGATAGGATGTTAATGCTCTGGGTGACAAGGTCCACATAAGTGGTTACCTTTTGTACAAGTAAATGCATGACCAGACTTCCTTAATGGTACAGACATGGCTTATCCAGGGAGAATTCTGGTTCATGTATGGTTGGCTGTGATGTTCCTTTGACATTTATTTCAAATCTCTGGGCTTCAGAGTGCAGAAATTCTTGAGAGTTTGGAGTCTGATAGGGATCTGGCCAGTCAGGTTTAAATTCTGGGCCAGGCAGGAGAGAAGAAAGACTGGAAACATTAGTTTGAAGGGTAGGAGCTGGCTACTGAAGGAAACTGTAATAATTGAAAATTTGGTAAAGATTGACAATTTGAGTAAGGCAAAAGGTTCTAGTCCAATTTGCAGGCAGGAACCAATAGAGATAAAATTTCCATAAATCATTAATCTATTTACAGAAATCACCAGATGGTCAGGCCATAAAACCACAGGAAGTCAGCACCTGAAGTCAAATGAGAACTCAAAAGAATAAAAATCACATCCTTGCCTTGCTGCCAAAGGACAAGGATCCAGACCATGGGCTCACCATTGGGTCCCTGTATCACCAGTCAGGAAAGAATTGTCCTTGTTATCTAGTGGGAGTAAGCAGGGATCTGAACCTGAGGTCGAATCTTACCTAAGCCACAGCCCCAAGCTGTGAGAGAGAGAATACACAAGACAAATAAAGAGATGATTCTGTGTAGGCTATCACAGTAGGGAGAACACGTCTTAATGAGGACAATCACAAAGACAAGGAAATGAGTTGAGGGTTTCATAGAGGTAGGCAAATAAAAGAGTCATCAAGGAATCTTAAGGGAGTCATGAGGCAGGATGGAGATGGGTCTTATCTGAGGGGAAAGGTAGACACAGGTGTTGTCTCACAATAGGTGAGAGCAAGGTAGTCCTTTGTGGTTTCTCAAAACACAACAGGTTGTCTGGGGGCCAGATTTCTCAACCATCATCTCTACTTTGAGGAGCTCAAACCCAAATCAACTTCAACACTGTCTCTACTTTCCAAAGAGTTGCTTCTATGTTCTATTAACAGGGGTGTAAACAAGAATACCCAGGGAACCAACAACTGGTGTGTGCTTGCATCAGGATGTCACTTAACTTGGAAGGTCTAACCACTGGTTTAGTGGTTTAGTTTAGACCTTCTTTATGTGTTATTCAGTGTTCTCTTGGACTGTTTTACTGACAAGGGAACTCATGTACTTGAGGAGGCAATGGATTCTAATTTGGCCCCTTTTGTTTCAAAGTTTCCTTTTTTTTCCTAACCTTTAAATTAAAAAAAGAAGAAGAAGAACTTTTATCTACATGTCAATTCTAACCACTGGGAAAAACACACTCTTAGAATTTTTACGGAAGAGAGTTAGGAACCGGAACCAAGATTGCTAGCAAAATGTTAGCAATTTGGATTAATTAGCTTAAAGTAATTTATAATTAATGAAAATTCTGAATTAAGGAACACAGTATTTAAAAGAAACCCTGGTTTATTACTTTCTGCCACATTCTGTAACTCAAATTCACTAAGGGAACTTGCCTAGAAGATCTTCTTAGGAGACCTACTTTAATAAGAATTACTTATAATTAGCATAACAATTTCGTATGCAAATGGTACTTCTAAAGTACTTTAAATTTACTCTTAAGTACTTTATACATTCCCATTTGCAGTCTTATTTACGCCCTTAATTTGAGCTTTCTATGAAGAACGACTTCCCTAATGAAGAGTCAACTTTAAGCCAGCTCCGCAAACTCTGAATTAGCAAACCCAAATCAATGAGATTTTACTTCACATATGTTAAACAGTACTATATATAACAAAAATACTGATTCCTAGTGATATACTATTATACTAAAACTCTGCTCATATTTAAATTCTGTAACGTTTATATATACACGATTTATTATAGGTTGGGAAAGAAACTAAGTTATTGCAAGTAATTGGACGTGAAAGCCTTTAAAATTCATACTGTAACTGCCTGTACTATGTACCATATATCCTCATCTGGTACTTTTAAAGAAATAGCACTTTTGAAGACTATTTTCAGAAAATAGTTCTTCAATGCCCAAAATCTGAGTTCGCATGTAGAATCAGGAGGAGAAAACTGTAACCAACAGCACATTAATAGGTCTTTAAAACAAACATAAACTAAAATGAAAAAAAAAATACCTACTTCCCCAAATTTTACAACTAAAGGGTGAAAATATATGCAAAATAGCTTCTAATTTTAGCTACCTGGGACACTATCGCTTTAATTTAACTCTGAGAGAAAATGCTTTGGACGGCTTTGAATTTTTAGAAAAAATTTTTTTTTTCCATTTGGCAAGCATCACAGGCCACAGTTTTAAAATCTGATTCTTTCTCAATCTACCTTTTGCGGTTTCCAACGTTCCCATTTATCTCCAGGGACTCGCAGGCTGTGTTTACGTTATGCCAAAGAGCTGAAGCCAAAGTAAAATTCCAATTCATCACCCAGATGTTTCCAAACTTCACGTAACCATATTTGGAATTGTATATATAAAATATCCCTATAATTTATTAATTTTTCTTCCCCACCTGGATGTTTTGGCATCACGTCACTTTACGTCTGGCAACTCCTGGGAATTTTATATTAAGACCTGGAAAAGAGGTTCCTTGCTAATCAGTCTGCTTTCATCTTGAAGTCCAGCCAGATTGGTGGGGGTGGGATGTGGCTAGACATCCCTGAAATGCCCCGAGCTTTAACTCAGGTATTTTTTTTTCCCCAGAAGAGTGGGGATCCAAACACTGGGATCAGCAAAAATAAGCTTATTGCTCTGGAAGAGTTAGGGACCGAAGAGAGAAAAAGCTATTTGCTGGGTAACACTTAGAAATAAAATGTATATGTGTATGTGTATGTGAATGTATATATGTGTGTGCATGTGTGTGTGTGTGTGTGTGTGTGGTGTTACTTTTGTCATCAGAATAAAAAAAGTTTTTTCCTGTAAAAACAAGATAATAATATAATTACAGAGTCTAGCTCTAATTATAAATTATAATAATTTATAATTAGAGCTAGAACTTTCCTTAGAGGAAATTTCAGTTTATTTCCTTCCCCTCACAGATGAGTAAATTATAGCTAAGACCATGGAGTTGTCCAAGGTGGCAGAGTGAACCAGAAAGGAAATGAGACCAGAACCAAAGTCTGAGCAAGCTTAGGCAATGAATGTGTATGCCGATACTAGATTTCTCTATTTTGTCACTGGGAAAACCTATGAGGATAAGTAAAGCTTTTATTATTTTCAATGCCCAATTACAACAGTGTAATTCTCAGAAAGGCTTAGAAAGCTTTCATTTTGCTTACATGAAGCAAACGCTGCCAGTTTTAGGCCTGAATCGAATCATTCCTTCAGCTTGTCACATGTGATTTACGCCAGGGTCCCATGGAAGCTAATGGGGACACAGCTTCTGAGCCTCAGTTTGTCCTTCTGGTCAGGACAAGACGGCAAATGACAGCCTCCCAGAGCAGATGTGTGGGTGAGCCAAATGTGTGAAAAGTAGACACAATGTGCCTGGTACCCAGTAAGTACTTCATAAATGGTTTCGGGGATAAGGGTGACCTGAAAATTCCATGCTGGAAGGAGAGCTGATGTTGCCATGAACAACTACATTGAAGACAAAAGCCAGGCTACCCTTCTGCCACCATAGCAAACTCTGCGGTCTCACATGGATTTGCTGAGTAATGTGTCACATCTGGAGGCAACCAGCTCAGGAAAAGCTGCTGTGGTTAAAAAAAAACACAGACATGTAAGCTCAATGAGATAAAGACATTGACATTATAATGCTGGAGGTGGCAGAGAAGACAGCGGTGAGAGGTTTTTAATATGCAAAATTGATACTCAACACAGCTCTGATAGACCTTGAAAGACATAAAAAATAAAAAGCACACTGGCCCAAACAATCTAACTAAACCACGAGAACTCTTTTGTTCTGGATTGGAAATATATTAAATATCACTAACAGTGGCATTGGTTTGGAAGTTCTGAACCCACGCCAGCTTATAGTATATCATTATGTCTAATCACTGAACCCCATGTTAGTTTTGCAAAAGTCTTCTAGCTGTGTCTTCCTGAGCAGCAGACCTACCAAGGGTCTTTTATGAGAAAGTTAAAAAAAAACACAAAAAAACGAAAAACAGCTCCCTTCTAGGTCAAGTGATTAAATGTCTCCTTGGGGTTGACGATACTTTTTTGAAAAGGTCTCCTCTCTCCTTTGAGCTTATGTAGCACACACTTGACATTTAGCAACGACATGTCCGGAGACTATTGCAAATAAAATTTTGGCCAAAAGTTGCAGTCAAGTACCACTGAAAAAAAATTGAAGGAAATCTTTGCATTCTTAGAGTTTTGGCATTTGTGTAAAACCAAATGTAAAGATAATAAAGTGATATTCAGATACTCACTTATGAATCAAGAGATGAGCTCTTGAACTCTAAGCTCGCTTATACGTAAATTCAAATCAGTAATGATATTAATCATGTATTATTGTGTAACCAACTCACCACAACCTTCGAAGCTTAAAGCAAGAGACCTTTATTATCTCATAGTTGTGGCCAACAGTCAAGGTGTCAGCCAGGGGACTGGGTTCTCAAGTGGAAGCTGGGCTAGGGGAGGGTCACATTTCCTGCTCATGAGCTCATAGGCACATTCAATCTGCCAGTAGGATGGAGAAATTTTTCCTTCTTTCTTTTTGCTAGCTGTCAGCTGGAGGGCGCCCTCAGTAACTGGGGACTGCCTGATGGTCTTTGTCACATGAGCTTCACCAATATTGCACTTAATTTATGGCAGTGTACTTCTTAGACAAAGTCAGAGAGAGACAGAGGGAGAAACAGAGAGAGAGAGAGAGAGAGAGAGAGAGAGAGAGAGAGATTCCAGCAAAGATGGGTACTGTGATCTCATGTAATTGTGTACGCGTAATCACATGCAGTCTGTCACCTTTCCTATATCCCATTGGTTAGAAGCAAATCACATTCTCGTCCATACTCAAGGGGGAGGACGTGGCACAAACGTGTGAATCACCAGTGTGCGGGAATGATGGGGGCCACTTTCAGAGTCTGCCCCTGACAGTATGTCTGCACGTTTACAAGTACTCAGGATTATGGCATTTGAGTGTCTCATGCATAGTCAACTTTACCAATATTAATTCTGTAAAGACCACAGGCCTACATTTGCCTAATTCCAAGAGCTCTTGCCTTACACAGCCAGTCAACAAGTTTTTCTTGAGCACTTACTAAATGGCGATCACGGAATTATAGACCAGTGGTGTACTTGTAGACATGTCCTAGGTACTCAGTTATATTTGCTCACTCTTTTCTCGAAGATATGGTAGCAAAAGAGAACTTTCTGCCTGCTCCGCTTCTATGCTTTTCATATCCCTGCCATTCCTTCCCTAGCCCCGAGGGGAGAAAGGGTTCAAAGGTTGGGATTTTCTTTGCTGAATAGCTCACTGAAATAATGCTATGAGAGCAGGTCAACATTAGCATAAGTGAGCCTAGGCTTCGATACTCAGCTTCCCCACAGTCTGAGTCCCTGGGAATCCCGAGAGAGGCAAAACACTAATGGCATGGTGAGTTATCAAAGACGGAGTCATCAAAGAGAGGAGGATAACTGATGGGAACCCACGGGAGACAGACTCAGGATGACCCGATGTGTGACTTGATATGGGAAGTAGTGACCTGTTTGGTACCTTCTTCATGACCTACTAACAGTGGCTTATACGACTCTTAGGGACAGAGGCATGAGTACAGCTTACAATTCTAACGTTCCCCAAATCCGGGTGGGTTAGGATGCTTTCACCCTGAAAGGAAGAAAGAGTATATTTGCACAGTTATAGTTTCACCCCAGATGATTCTGGGACATTCTTCAGGATGAGAGAGAAGTCAGCCTTGTTATGAAATATTTTAATGTCCTCTCAGGATAGAAAAAAACTTCTTGGGAGAAACTCTCAAAGCGGAGAAAAGGTAAACTGTTTACATTTGCTCCTTGCCTTATTCCCGTTGAGCTCAGAAAGCGCTATCTTGTTAGCAAAAACAAATGAAAAGGGTGCCTTCTTGTCTCAGTACATGGGGATTTATGCAGGCAACTGGTATCAGTGTTAATGGGTGTTAGACGCGTAAAACCCAGCCCTTCAAACATGATAATACATAATACACCCCTTAATTTTTAATTCACTCGGGTCTCAATTTTAAAGCATTTTCTTGTAGTTTGTCCTAATTATAATCATTTTTAATGACAGCTTAAAAATTTCATCCAACTGTCTTATCACATACGGTACTTAATTTCTCAAGTGAACAGTTTTACTCTACACCATTCTGGGAATTTTAAGAACTAAAACATAAAAGGAGAGAAAGTCCTTTGTATGGTGAAACTAGATGTTAATTGTTCTAATATACATAAAGAGACCAAAGCAGTTTCGTGAAGCAGGAGACTGGCCTTCCTGCAGAGGCCTTCTCCAAACCCTTTCAAGGGAGATTCGTAAAACCCCAGGGGAAAAAAGAAGAAAGGGTTTTTTTTTTTTTTTTTTCATTTTGCTGGATTCTGCCAAAACCCAGAACCGGGATTGAATATTCATTGTTGTATTCTACATGTTGAATAGACAGTCTTATTTGCTTAGACCAAAGTGGAAACTACCCAGCTAGAAAGAATAACGAGCTGACCACCTTGGCTGGTTGTTGGAGGCACGATGAATTTTCTAACGTCTGCTTGCAGCTCTTAGGGAGAGTTGACTTTCCCGTATGGTATCTAGCTTATTGACGTCCAGAGAAACACAAGTGATCACAGACTTGTTATACTGCTTAGTTGCAATTAATCATGAGCCATATGTAGGATGTAGGAAGGTCAGAAACACACATACACACACAGACACACACAGACACACACACACACACACACACTTTTTTTTTTAAGTGTATTTATTTATTCTGAGAGACAGAGAAAGAGAGAGAGAGAGCAGGAAGGGCAGAGAGAGAGGGAGAGAGAGAGAGAATCCCAAGCAGGCTCCACACTGTCAGTGCAGGGCCCAATGCAGGGCTCGAACTCATGAACTACGAGATCACTGCCTGAGCCGAAACCAAGAGTCAGAGGCTTAACTGACTGAGCCATGGAGGGCCTCTGAGTTTGTCCATTTTCAGTGTGATTGTTGAAGGGTTAAGTAGAACATATAGAAAGAAAAGGGCCAGATTGTCAACTTATGGCTTGATAAATTTTCACAAAGTGAACACAACTTTAAGGTCAGCACCCAGATCGAGAAACAGAACATTACTAAGATCCCAGAGCCCCTATGCTCCTTCTGGACCTGTCCACCGTGACTAACGACAGTAATTGGAATGCAGCACAGATCAGTCACCTGGGATATGGTTGTACTGTTATTAGAACACATGGCCATTTAATGCACTAAATTAACTTGAGCTGGGAAGAGGCTTTGCATCTTCTCCCTTTTGTTAATGTCCTGGGGACTCCTGACTTTTGTCATACTTCATTCACTTACTATTTTTTGGAGAAGGTGAGAATCTCCAGGGATAGCCCACTGAGCTAGCAGAAGTTTTCCTTAGTTTGCTTTGCCTGGTGGGCACTGTGTTTAGGTGTCTTCTCTTTTAGTTTACTTGGGTCACTCTGCCAATGAGCACTCACCAGACTGGGAAAACTAACTTTTTTTTTTAATTTTTGAAAATGTTTTATTAATTTTTGAGAGAGAGAGAGAAAGGGAGAGAGAGAGAGAGATAGTATGAGTGGGGGGAGGGGCAGAGAAAGAGGGAGACACAGAATCCGAAGCAGGCTCCAGGCTCCGAGCTGTCAGCACGGAGCCTGAAGCCGGGCTTGAACTTGTGAACCATGAGATCATGACCTGAGCCGAAGTTGGAGGCTTAACCAATTGAGCCACCCAGGTGCCCCAGGAAAACTAACTTTTATTTGTTGCAATTAACACTGAGGACACAGGGAAGCTTGAGAGTTGTGACGTTTACATTATTTAAACTGTGCTATAGAAAAAGCTACACTCCAGGACCTCTCGTGAGCCACTGAGATCACCTGGGCCACAGTGCAGAATGATGCCAACTAAGAAGGCACACTCCTGGGAATCGCTTCCAAAGACACAGGTTCAGTCGTTCTTGGGAGGGTTATTTTTATTAAGGATCTCATATGATTCTAAAATAGGATTTGGGAAGAGTGATTTGGGGACTAGGAACCTGGTTTCTTTGGTGGGACAAAAAGCCAAAACAAACCAAATCTAAACAAAATCCAATAACAACAATACAAAAATTTCCTCACTAAAAGCTTGTAACTCTTCTTGAGCTGGCAATTTCCTTTTACTGTAAAAGAAACAACCCTAATAATAGAGTTCCCACACACTCACACACAAAGGTTTTCTACGCACACACATTTTAAAGCTTTCAAATAAACCAGCCACCGGTGGGTATTAATATGAGTTTCGTCAGGAGATTGATATTGAAAGTGACATTTGAAGGAAAATCTGGCTGTGGTTTGACCCTCTATAGTTTGGGTACATCCAGATCTAACGTAACCAATGGGAAAAAAGCAGCATTTCCCCGCCCCCCCCCCCCTTAGTTTACTCCTGCCGGGCTCCTGTTCCAGATGGCAGGAAGGCACAAACGCTATTTCCGTGCGTGTGCGGTCTGTCTTCACTTCCTTTTGGGAAAGGCCCAGGTTTTTCTGGATGGTGTTTGCAGAGCGTGTGGCTGTGTGTGTGTGTGTCCCCTGTGCATTGTCCACCCATACATCGATGGCCTCGTTGACTCTCTAAGTCAGGGCGCTGGGGTAGGCAGTGTGACGATCAGAGCTCAACATTTGCCCAAATAAGTTTACTCCAATTTTGTGCCAGATGGAATGAAGAATGCAGGCACAAACATTCTCTCTCTCTCTCTCTCTCTCTTTTTTTTTTTTTTTTGGATGCAACTCTCTGATCTATGTGCATGTGCAGTCTGTTTTGACTTCTTTTTGAGAAAGGAACAGGTTTTCCCATGTGTTTTATGTATGGCCAATATTAAGACCAATAGTGGTGTTCTCCCAATGGCACAGATTGGTCTTCTGCTACTACGAGCCACCCCAAACTGGCCCACGGGACAGTTCTAGGGGTGAATGGGGGTTACAGAGTGGGTGCAGTTTCTTTTTCAGTTGAGCATGCCTAGGGAGTGGAACTGAAAGCTGATGGCCACCCCTGCAGGTGAGTGAGCTCATGATCCCAAAGGCCGTGGGCAAGAAAGCTAATCTCCCTTTCCCCAGTGCGGCTGGGCCAAGGTATTCCGTGACCCTTCCAGCAGAAGGGGAAGTTGCCTCCACCGTAAGTGCCAGAGGGTGAAAATCACCGCCAAATTAGTAGCTTCCAAATATCATTTTCAATAAAAACTTCCATGATAAAAAGCATGTTAATACCCAATGGTTAGTGGTTTTTATGATGGCGTTAAACCATTTGTACTGAGGCTCTACTCTCCATGCCGTTTCCCTCACCAAGGAATGAAATTGGCTGCTCGTGCAACGTGTGTGCGTTTTCACTGTTGCTATAAAATCAGCCCCCAGGAGAATTTTAAGTCTTCTTGAATTGCTTTTTAGCACCAACTAAGGAAGTAAAAGTTCTAAAACTGCCTGGTTACAGACAAATCACTTAAAAAGCCAGCTCTGTACTGGCAAAGTCGTGCTACAGGAAATGTTTCAGAAGGCAGAATACAACAATATGAAAGCTAAGTATTGTTATTTATTTAACAAATGAAGCAGGCTGTCATTGAAAACTAGGTGCCTCCAGGAACTCTTTAAGGTCACGTGAAATGCCAGATCCTTGTTGTAACAGACATCCTGCTATAATGCGTGATGATGTTTACACACGTATGTCTTGGCTGGTGGACTTGTATATAAACAGACATACAAGCACACGTTCTCCAGTCAATAAAAGTTTATTAATCCATTGGAAGTTGGTTCAAAATAGTACCTGACGTGAAGCCATTCTCCAGATGGCCAGAATCATTGCATCTTCCAGTGAAAACTAGAGAAAAACGTAGATTTAGTTCTGTTCGCGTCTAATATATTGAGAGTTAAACTAACCAGATTTAGTCGTATGTTGCATGTATCCTGTGTACACAGGGCTTTGATAAAATGGCGTGAAGCCAGATCAAAAGAGTCCCCCTCAAAGGTCAGCGGCATGCTAGAGGCGGGGTCATTTGACTTAATCGACTTGGCCAGTGTCACCTATTCTTCCCACTGCCTGGTGAGCCCCTTCAGGACACACAGTGTGTGAATGCATCTTTCTAGTCCTTGTTCTGTGGCTCCTATGGTGGCGTTCTTCACCTAAACGTGTTCAATAAGCACTTACTGTCAGAAAATTGGTGCCATTGTATATTGTCAATTTCAGGGGGAAGGATACTATTTCATTTCATTGACTGGCCAAGAACGTGAAGATCATAATTGAAAAAAAAAATTCTATCAAACAAACGAAACATGTGGGCTGGTTTTCACTGATCCACAGTGAGACCCTCAGCAGAAACCCATCTGAACCTGGTCCAATATAAGCCGCATGCCCTAATGCTCCTTGGCTTAAATGCAGTGACCTTTGAGTTGGCCATCCATGTGTGTTCCAAACAACCTCTCCTCCCCAAGTGTAACAAAGAGCTAGGCTTGTAAAATCCGGGAAAGACATTTTAGACGTGATAAACAACCCTGAGGATTTGAGTATTTATTCTAGGCTGCTTATGATGACATATTTTTATAACACTTGTCTGGATGCCAGGTAATGGCAGGGTGGAAAATCACATTCCCCAAATAAGTGAAGGGTGCATCACCCTGAACCACTTCCTTCTATAGCCAACTCTATCGATAGCTGAGAAAGAGACTTTAAAGGTGCAAGAGAGATTTAATTTCTCTCAAAATGTCTTTTAAGAACCTTATGTTCCGAAAAGGCTTCCCTGTCTTCCTTTTTCCTTCCTTCTTTCTTTCTTTCTTTCTTTTTTTTTTTTTTTTTCCTGACAGCCCGCGTTGAGTGTTTGCTAATTTGTGATCTTTAGAAATGTCTAATGTGTTTTCAGGCCTTCTGTGTACCTTTAGTGAGAAAGGTTTCTCTGCTTAATTAAGTTGCATTCTTTTTCTGTTTGCCAGACAGGGTCTTCTGCTAAAAAAATCTTTTTTTTTTCTTCTTCTAGGAAGCAGAAAAGGAGTTGGAATAATTTTGCATGTCGGTTTTGGAACATTTTATTTGGGTAATTTGGGGTTCGAGCTGGTGAGAAGCGACATAGGAATCAGATTCCTCTCATTTTCTAACACTGCGTTTCACAGAGTATTCTCTGGAAGGTTAACTTAGTGTTTTCTATGCAAGTATGACTTGAAATTGGGACTCCAGAAAGAAGTCTGTATACTTTCTAAGCACACTGCCACTTTCTCACTCTAAAAGAACTCAATATAAAGTTTCAAATACTATACAAATTAGGGATGGTCATTAAAATAGTCACCCAAGATGCCTGTATGTTTTCCCCTCAAGTAATTAAATTTACACACGGAAGTTAAAAGCCGCCACAGAAAAGGAAACATAATTTGTGTAAAAATCAGGGCTGGGAAGTTGTCTCTGCTCGCTGAAAATTACAATTCTCATAGCTTGTGGAACTATAATTCTGGCTTCATGCTGGTCAGGTAAGAGACCATTATTAGTGACAAGGAAAACCGGGAGATTTGCAATTATGACTTTGTTCAGTTAGAGGTTGAAAAGTGCAGACAATTTATGCCAAATACATCTGATATCCTGCATTTTTTGATGTTATTAGTAGACCTGGCTTTCACATTTGCTGAAATTTGCATGAGGTATGCCCTAGCTCTGGGAAAGAGAGTAAAAACCGTGTTTCAGTGAGCAAATCTAAGCCCATAACCTCCAGAGAACATGGAAAACTAGTTCCTTTGGGGATAAGGAAAGTCACTTGAGTGTTTCTGAAAGATGTCAGAGATTCACACAGGAGAAGACCAATTTCATCCTCCTCCTCCTCCTTCTTCTTCTTCTTTTGTAACATTTATGCATTTTTGAGAGAGAGAGAGAGAGAACGTGTGTGAGTGGGGGGGGGGAGCAAAGAGAGAGGGGGCAGAGAACCCAAAGCGGGCTCTGCACTGTCAGCACAGAGCCCGATGCGGTGCTCGAACTCACGAACCATGAGCTCATGACCTGAGCCAAAGTCAGACGTTCAACTGACTGAGCCACCCAGGCACCCCCCAATTTCATCCTTTTTGAATGTCTGGTATTGAGCATCTGAAGACAATGTGAATGAGCTCTGGGATATACACAAGTAGACCACATAGACCATTTTGTTGTGTTTCAAGGGAAAGTGACCTGTACACTCATACGGGGTCTTATGCGCAGAAGGGCCTATGCTTGCTCTGATACTCCGCTGTCTTCGTCTTGAAATTTGAGGTACTTTTAGCTTTGAACCTGTGCTTTGCAGGAGAAGGCCAATGGGATGACAGACCACCCCTGAGAACAGAGGAGATATACGTAACATGCGTTCCTCCCTTCTCGCCACCTTATTTGTGTATAACCTTCAAGAAGTTCCTGGAACACAGAGTTTGGAGCGGGGGGGTCCCTGGTATAAGGGCATTCAGTGAGACTTAAAGTAAGTAGAAAGGGAGTATGTCATGGAAGGCCTAAAGTTCCACAGAGAATTGGTAGAATGTGGGTGAATTAAGAAGTCAAATAAAAATAGTAGAGTTGGTTTTGTGCAGTGTTACTACTGTTTGGGGAAGAACGAAGTACATGTACATATAGGAGCTATGAAGTATACATTGTGTAATTTTGGTGATTCCATGTATGAGTTGAATGTTCTTCTGTTTGCATCTAAAACTGGCATCGCACAATAGAAAGATGAATGGTAGGGTTCTTGGGTGGCTCAGTAGGTTAAGCGTCCGACTCTTGATTGCAGCTCAGGTCATGATCTCACGAACTGTGGGTGCAAGCCCTGTGCTGGGCTCTGCCCCAGCAGCGCGGAGCCTGCTTGGGATTCTTTCCCTCTCTCTTTCTTTCTCTCTCTCTCTTCCAAAATACATAAACATTAAAAAAAAAAAAAAAGAAAGATGAACAGTAAAAGCCATGCTAATGATTTCACTTTTGTTTTCCTTTGCTGAGAACAATATTAAACGGCAAACAAAAAGTACTATGGGAAGATGAGAGGCCAACGAAGAAAGAAACAAGAAAAAAAAAAACTATACTGGTGTATCTGTTTTGGTGCTTTTCCTCTACTTTTTGAGCAAGTCCTGTACTTTCATTTTATACTGAGCCCTGCACACTACTAGCTGGGGTTGATGAGGAAGATAGAAACCACACGAGTTATTTCAGGGGAGACAGCTGAATATAGGGAACTGATGGGCTAAAAAGTCAAGAAGAAGGCAGGGAGGCAAAACACAGTCATGACTCCTATGGCAGGGAGAACAAAGGGAAAAGCTGGAGTCACTGATGTCCAGGAGCTTCGAGGAGGAGCCTTGTAGTGCTGGGGCCCAGATGGCTATGCAACGGCACTGACTAGCTGCTGCTGATGGCTAAGGAGCTCATAAGAGCAATCCCACAGAGCCAGGCCTCGGACAACTGAGGAGCAGACACTGCTTCTTGTCCTGGGATATCTGATGGAGTACTGTGAGGCAGGTTCTGGAAAATGGACCAACAGTCCTGGGCCAACGACTGCGCACAGGGAAGGAGCAAGACCCCTCTGCTTCCTGTGCCTTTGGGTTTACTTTTAGTGCTCCCGATCGGCCAACCTATTCGGAATTCAGCCGATAAAGGAAAAATACAGTTTGTAGAGTTCCAGGGCTGGTGTCACAAAGGGTTGGAACTGAGAGACTCACTTAATAACCAGAACAGCACTTAACCATGTTGAGAGCTCTGAGGTATTCATGGTTTCTTATGAGAGCCAAAGTTTCATTGGTGGCTATGTACCAAGTTATGAACATACAAAACCACCCTGTGTTCAAGGCCAAAAAGATGGCTCATCTCTGCTCACTCATTTCCAGCCATAGTTATTTCTACTCTCTTCCATGTCAAGCCCATTCCTATCTCCGGACATTTCTAGGTCCAGAGCACTCTTCTTCCAGATGTTCCCATGGCTACCTCCTCCCTATTTAGGTATAAGTCTAAATACTTCCCTGTCAGAGAGACCTCTCTTGACCTCAAACCCAAATAGCAACTTCCCTCTCACCCTGAGGCACTCTTCACCTCATTACACTTTTGTCTGAGCGACTGTCAATATCTACAAAGACATGCTTGCTGTTCACTGTCTTCTCACTGCTAGAGTGTCAGCAGCCTGGGAAGAGAGAGGTTGTTTACCCTGTCCAGTGCTTAGAGGATGCCTGGCACATGATAGGTACTAAATAAAATATTTGCTTTAAAGACCAAGTGGCAAAGAGTCCTACAGCAAATATTTGCTATCAGCAATATCCGTGAAAGCAGAAGATACCTCTAGAATACGGGACTTTGCTAAAGTGGTACTATGACCATAGAAAACTCTATTTAAAAAAATGTGATTTTTGAAGATTAAATACACTTAACTCATTGCGACTTTCTAGTTGAGGGGGTTCCTGATGTGCATGTGTGTGTGTGTGTGTGTGTGTGTGTGTACGTGTGTCCGGGCATACTTTTGAATGTAGAGTTCTTAGTGACACAGTTGAAGAGTTAGAAGACCCACAAATGTTTTTCAAACAACCCAAATGTCCACCACTGAATGGATACGCTGTGGTAAATCATGTGAAGGAATATTATTTCACCATAATAAAGAAAGAGGTACTTGTATGTATGCAAGATGGATGACCCTGAAGCCAGTCACAGAAGACCACAGAGGACGATTCCATTTATACGAAATGTCTAGAACAGGCAGGTATATAAAGACAGCAAGTAGATTCATGGTTTCTAATGGTTGGGGTGGTGGTGGGATAGGGGACTGATAACAAAGCACAGGATTTCTTTTTGAGGTGATGAAAATGTTGTAAAATGGTGTTGGGTGTACGTATGTGTAAATATTAGAAACCACGGAACTATATACTTTATATGGGTAAATTGCATGGTATGCAAATTACAACTCAATAAAACGATTCTTAAAAATAAATGTTTTCCGGTTCAGGATGGTAGGTGAAGCGTACACATTTATATTGTCTCCCATCCTATATATCAGGGATGGATACACTATGGCCCATGGACCAAATGTGGCCCAGAGTCTGTTAGTCTGTTTGTTTTTAATTTTTTTTTCAACGTTTATTTATTTTTGGGACAGAGAGAGACAGAGCATGAACGGGGGAGGGGCAGAGAGAGAGGGAGACACAGAATCGGAAACAGGCTCCAGGCTCTGAGCCATCAGCCCAGAGCATGACGCGGGGCTCGAACTCACGGACCGTGAGATCGTGACCTGGCTGAAGTCGGACGCTTAACGGACTGCGCCACCCAGGCGCCCCAGTCTGTTTGTTTTTAAAGAAAATGATATTGGGATGCAGCCATGCTCATTTGTTTACATATTGTCTACGGTGGCTTTCTCATTACAACATCAAAGCTGAGTAGTTGTGATGGGGACTTCACTGCCCACAAAGCCTGAAGTGTTTACTATCTGGCCCTTTAACGGAAAAGTGTCAAACCCTGTTTTATAAGAAAAAGACGGGCAGACAAATAAAAGCGATGTTACTGAAAGAGCAGATACAGGTTATGCTGAGTGCTACATAACATATTAAACCAGAATATGCTGGAAAAGGCTAACTGGAAAATTTCCAAAGAGAAGCCAACCTTGCTATGAACATTTCTTTCTTTTGCATCATAGGATTGCCTAAATCACTCTATTTCATTGACTCTAAGAGTCCACCTATTAGGAGAAGTACCATTACTGTATGTAGTACTCAGCCAGAAAGAAATGCTTTAATTAAAATGTAATTTTAAACCCGTGGGACTCCTGGGTGGCTCACGCGGTTAAGCATCCGACTCTTGATTTCAGCTCAGGTCATGATCTCGTGGTTCGTGGGATTGAGCCCAGCGTCGGACTCTGCGCTGACGGCATGGAGCCCATTTGGGATTCTCTCTCTTCTCTCTCTGCCCCTCCCAACTTAGGCATGCATTCTCTCTCTCTCTCAAAATAAGTAAACTTCAAAATGTAACACAAGGCTTTGCCACTACATGGAACTTCAGTTTTATATTTTTCAGATACATTTAGATGGGTTTTTATCACACATTTTTCTTGCACACACAGAGAAAGGTGGCCATGATCTGTGGGAACATACAGATAGAAACTCTGGGTCTCTGGGTAACTGCTGGAAAGAAGTTCTCAGGCATGGCATTCTATTTCCTGCCTCATTTCCATTGCTTTTCTTAGCCTCTCCTTTGTTTCTCTCCCTCTCTTTCTAATTGTTGCATTTGTTAGTCTCCTCTGTCCAGAATCTCCATCCTTCCCTTCCTCCCTCTTTGTCCATTTCTCTGCTTCTTCTCATATATCAACCTCCAAATCCTTTCTCATACCATAGTGGTGAGTACAAAGGGCCTGTGGATAGTGGTTAAAAGAGGCATCTTGATTTCAGGGAGGGTAAAATTAAAAAAAAAGTGTAACTTGGAACCCACGAAGGATGATATTGGAGACGTATGGACTCTAAGATGTAAATAAAAAGACATAGAGGGGTTTCCGGGTGACAGGCTAGTGCAGTTGATGCTATTTGGATTCTGAGTTTGGTAGACGTTTGTGTGGTGTGATTGGCTGGTAGTGCCTGGAGATATTCTTGTTTCCAGCCCTGTGGAAAAGGATCCCTCCAGCTCTCTGCAGAGGCATCCTGTTGGGGCCCGGGACACACAAAAACCAGTTCGTGTTGGAGTTCTACTGGCCGGAGCCTTGTTTCTGAATCACAGTTCCAACCCTGACAGTGGTACTTAAGGTGTAAGTGCCAGACTAACAGTATCAGCATTGCCTGGGAGTTGGAAATGCAAATTCTTGGGCCACATCCCAGACCTATTGAATCAGAAACTCCAGGAGTGGTGTCCATTTATCTGTGTTTTAACAAGTCCTCCAAGTGCAAACTAAAGTTTGGGAACCACTTCTATTTTGTTGTTGTTGTTGTTATTGTGGTTTTGTTTGTTTGTCTACATTTTTAAAAATATTTATTTATATTTGAGAGAGAATGGGAAAGAGAGACAATGCACCAGTGGGGGAACGGCAGAGAGAGAGTGAGACAGAATCCGAAGCAGGCTCCAGGCTCTGAGCTGTCAGCACAGAGACCGACGCGGGGCTTGAACTCATGAACCACGAGACCATGACCTGAGCCGAAGTCTCATGCCTAACCCACTGAGCCACTCAGGCGCCCCTAGTGTTTAAATTTTTCTAAAAGCTTTTTTAGAATTTATTTTTATTTATTTTGAGAGAAAAAGTGAGCCTGAGCAGGGGAGGGACAGAGTGAGGGAGTGAAAGGGAGAGAGAGAGAGAATCCCAATCTGGGGCTGGAATTCATGAACTGTGAGATCATGACTTGAGCCAAAATCAAGAGTCAGAAGCATAACCAACTGAGTGACTCAGGTGCCCCAGGAACCACTTCTTAATAACCTACCCGGAACGGAAATCTCTATCACCTTTCCATGTTCCTGGCCTGTGGGCCTTCATTTTCTGCCATGCTGGGATTAAAGATGGCAAGAACGAACCTCCTTCCACTGGTGACAAGACAATACAAACAAACAAACAGTGTGGCAGTAAGTGACAATATACCTACATTAAAAAAAAAAAAAATTCCAAGAGGGCATCTTTTGGGATGAGCACTGGGTGTTGTATGGAAACTAATTTGACAATAAATTTCATATACTAAAAAAAAAATTCCTATCAGGGAAGACTTTGTTCTTTGTAGAAGGGACTGCTCAGTTAGGAAAAAAAAAAAAAAAAAAAAGTCGTGCGCTTTTGCATTCTTGGGAGTAGAGAACTTGTCTTCCCTGGGTGATGTGATAGAACATGACGGATGAGCACGTACTGACTGGGCAGAGACACCCCCACTGAAGAAACGACACTTAGTTGGACTTTGAAGGCCAAAAAGCCATTAGCCTTTCAGACGTCAGGAGCCGCCTCTTTCTGTCTTTCTACTCTTTTTCTCCGTTTCAAAACATCCTTCACATGGATGACAAGTTAATGTACTTAAAGCACCTGTTTCGTCATGCCACTCTTCCGTTCCAGAAACAAATACGGCTCCGGCCCCAGAGTCTGTAACACTACCAGCTTTAGTCTGCGTTTCTCCATGGGACACGCACGCCGCTTCCTTTCTCTTCAAGGAGCATGTTTACATCCATCTCACACTTTGCTCATGCGTTCATCCTGCCCGCGTGGGCCGCTCTTCCTCAAGGCCAATGTGAAGGCTTTCTATTCCAACCGTGTCAATGTCTTAAACAATCACGTTAACCATGGTTCTTTTACAGAGCCCTTCTATGCGACCAAAATGTTTTCTTCTCTTAACTTTTTTTTTAAGTTGACTTATTCATCTTGAGAGAGGGTGACAGCAGGAGCAGGGGCGGGGGAGAGAGAGACAGACAGAAAGAGAGAGAGAGAGAGAGAGAGAGAGAAAGAATCCCAAGCTGACAGCACAGAGTCTGATGTGGGGATCCATCTCATGAACCGTGAGATCACGGCCTAAGCCAAAGCAAGTCGGACACTTAACCTACTGAGTCACCCAGGTGCCCCTGACCCAGATTTTTTTCTTAACCTAAAACCTGTTAGAATCTCTATGCTTTCTCTCCATTACGGTATTTATACATTGCTTTATAATTGTTGCCTTAAATTGGAAGAAATGCTTCCCCATACGTACGTAAGCACATATACATCCGTTTCCCCCCCAGGTATTAAGATTCAATCAGATTCAAGTTTTCATTTTTGTTTTCCCTGAGTCCACATAGCAGGTATTTAATGAGGGTATATCAAATTCAAATAGGAAATGTGCCTGTAAGTGAGTATTCTAAAGAAATTATTGTAAAAAAAAAAAAAAAAAGGGGGGGGCGCCTGGGTGGCGCAGTCGGTTAAGCGTCCGACTTCAGCCAGGTCACGATCTCGCGGTCCGTGAGTTCGAGCCCCGCGTCAGGCTCTGGGCTGATGGCTCAGAGCCTGGAGCCTGTTTCCGATTCTGTGTCTCCCTCTCTCTCTGCCCCTCCCCCGTTCATGCTCTGTCTCTCTCTGTCCCAAAAATAAATAAACGTTGAAAAAAAAAAAAAAAAGAAATTATTGTGGCAGAGTTAGCACCGAATTCATCTTTCCTTAAGTGATTTCTGTTTGGCATATCTAAACAAACAACAGAGGTAGGGTTCAGGGGAATCGCAGAAAGAAGAGGAGGACACCTGCTTCAGGTGAAAGTGTCCCCAAAAGGGATCAACAGAGTAGGCTTTTCACTATTAGTGATATCATAAATAAGAATAAAAAAGAAAGCAAAGGAAGAGAAGCAAGAAAGACGAAGGAACGGATTTCAAACAAAGTGGAACTCAAAACGCAACTGTGCGTCGAGGGATTCAAGATGTTTAAAAATCCTAACAGTGATGACTTGGTAAAAACTTACCTATTTTGAATCGAGTTTTTGAAGGTTTACCACAACGCAGTTGCCCCAGAAGAAGGACAATTTCCAAATGACGATATAAATGGCAAAAATCAGGGTTTGGACTCAAGTCAGACACCTGCTAATGCACACGTGTGATCTTAACGAGCTTTCACAGCATCGCTGTGCCCATTTCAGAGCAGTGTATGTTAAAGCACGAAGCACCCTGCGTGCCTTAGAAAGTGAACCAAAGTCAAGGGGGCTGAGCATACAGCAGTGGTTCAGAGTTTAGTGTTGCAAAGGAGATTGCTGTTGAGTCAGACAGCTCCTGTCAAAGGTCTGCTCCACCCTTACCAGCTGCCAGCCTCGGGCAACTGACAGCACTGCTCCTGGGCTGAATGTAAACGGTATCTCTTAGGTTGTTGGGGAGACTCAAAGAGATACAGCATGAGAAGCTCTTAGCATAGGGCTTGGCAAGTAATAAACACTCAATAAATGCTAACTATCATACAAAGAAGGGGTCTTTCTGTCTAACCACCAGATGACATTTCCTTCCTTTTGGGTTTGCAGATTCATTGCAGTGAATATAAAGCTATTTGCTCTCTCACAGCAGAGGCCCGCTTTCATGTTTTGGTTTTATGAGTTTCCTGGCTACCTGAGTGCTAGGAAATCCTTCATTTGACCAATGTGCCAAACCCATTTCCCTGCTAACAAACAAATGACAACAGTGTCCTACTCGGAAATAAAACAAAAGCCTGAGAACGAACGCATTTCCACAAAGAATAATGAGCACATCAAGCACATATTTTCTGCCACAGTCCAGGTGGCCTTCAAGGCAGGTGACAGCAGGGGCCATGATGGTATTAACTTCATAAGAGTAGATAAGTCAGCGGGAGCTACTCAATCACTTGACAGAAGTCAATTCGGAAGGCATCTGAAATGCCTGGCTTTGAAGATAATCGTGTTAGGAATCAAAAAGGGGTCTAATGTTTGAGTCATGCCTTTCAAATGCAACAAATCATTATACCTGTCAAGATTTATGGACAGATGTATTTATGTTGACACTGGACCACTAATACTTTGACAAATGAGAGGCCTTGACATATACAACAGATACATCCAAGTCTCCTCCCCAGCTCGAGAAAAGGGATGAAATAGTGAATCATGACAAGCTGACAAGCACATGACAAGAGTCACGTGGGCTGGCATGGCTCTGGGGGGGCTTCCGCTGCCCCGGCACCCTCACTGCCCAGTGCCCAGTGTTAAGCACAAAGGGCCCCTCTCACCGATGAATAAGACTGGAAATGGCTGATAAGAAAGACGAAGAGAGAATGAATTTCGATGGACGATACCCACTCCCAGAAACAAGCCTGATTTCCTAGGCCTCCAAGCACTTGTGGCCCTTTGCGAAGGAAGCGAGAATTTGATCAGCAGCTGAGAGTTTCAGGGTGGTGATGCGGCAGTGGCCTCCAATTCTAAGTTTATTAAGGAGGATAATTCCTATCAGCGAATTAAAGTCAAGGCTTGATTCATACCCAAACACTTGGAAGAAATTTGCTTCGGAAAAAAAAAAATCTCGAAAGAGACAATTAGATTTATGATGTATTATCAGGAATTTGATAAACTCACAATGGTCAAAAGGGACCTTAGATGAAATTCATTAATGCAACAGGATCCATGGCATTAATAAGACTTTTGCAGATGGAACTTTATTTCCACTTGCTTGTTTTTGGAAACCGTCCCCTGAAATTTGTTTTTTTTTAAACCAACTCATACCTCTTGCCTTCGGTAAGTCCGATCCATAGTAATTTAGTTCCTGGATTCAGTGAAGGGATTTCTTCATTATAAGACAACTCAATGTGCACCAAGGTTTTGCCTGGAGGAAATAAGAGCCTTGAATGATGATCATGAACTCCTCTATAGGAACAGAGATTGGATATGGGGTGTTGTTGTAGAGACAAAACACTTGGGACCACTGAATTCAGCAGATAGCTTGGGTGCAAAACAAGGGCTCAGCCAATGTGTGTCTATGCTTGTGTACAAACACACACATGCATTTTCTGAATATAGTTGTAAATTCAGAAAAAAGAACAGCATAAGAAGTCATGCATGGTACAGACAACAAGTATCTCAACATTCATCCATTCATTCATTCATTCATTCCAAAACTACCTATGGACACGTACTGTGCTCCAGGCATAACGCTAAGCCCTAGAGAAACACCAGGAGAATGTCACCAGTAACAGGCCAGCTCTTAAGAACTTGCACTCAAGGTGTGGGGTGAGGGGAAGGACCATCACACAAGGACCATTCTGTAAAGAGAATAAATACTTGTGGAACAGACAGTAACACAGAGGTGGCAGCTCCTCTTAGGTAGGGAGCTTAAGGACATTGTCATAAAATGACTAAAAAGATCCGGAGAAACAAAATGCAACACCCATGCTAATACCTGGTGTTCCGGAGAGTGGGGCCAGCGGGTATAAAGGCTCTGAGATCAGCAAACACTTGGATTGTTGGAGGAAAAGAAAGGAAGTTGAGTATGACAGAGTAGATAGAGTGAGTAAGGGCCAAGAGTGGAGAGGATCCACTCGAGCGGTTTACATGTACATGCGGTATCATCTGATTTCAAAGAAAAAAGTACATTCTGATTGCCAGCGATTGCCTGTAGAGAAGTAAGAATGAACATAGGAAGATTCGGCGACTATCTGGTAATTTAGGCAAGGTGATGGCAGCTTGGACCATATGGACCCATGCAGACGGAGAAAAGTGGATAGATTTGGGATTTATTTTGGACTCAAACGGATGGTAATTCCATAATCAGTTTCTTCTAAGGTTGAAAAAGACTTTTTTCTACCACGCACCGAAGATTTATATGGAGATTAATGAAATGGTACCCACACAGTGCTTTGAATTCCTTGGAGGGAAGCAAGGCATTATTTTCTTTACTCAAATTATAAATTTATTAACTTTAAACTCCTATACTGAGGTAGGTATTTCACTGACAGCTGGGGTCTCATTTAGCTAACCAGGTGCCCATGTTAAACAAAGGTTATATTATTATTGAGGTTATTATTAGAAGAATATAATGGCTCATGTTGAATACCAATAACAAAACCTAATTTCGTAACTCCAGCAGGCAGCTTTAGTTATGTATGAGGCATGGGCGAACGTTCTCAGTGATCATGTTTCTTATACTTAACGTTCACTTCTCTTACCCACTTTAGCCCGCTTTCACTTCTCTTTAACCCGCTTTGGGATCCTGAGTGAATCCAGCCCAGTTCATTCTGAATGGTAGCTTTGCGCAGTGGTCAAACCAAAATTTTCTCCAGAAGTTAAAATTAATCTCTTGAGGAAGTGAGGGACAGCATGTTGATAGGGCAAAAGAAAAACTCAAATTAACTGGTCCTTAAGAAGCAATTAAACCCAGGAAATTTGCTTATAGGAGGAAAGCAATTTTAGAATAGGCTTATGATTACATTTCACAAAACATAATAAATATAGTAAGAATATGCAGTAATATATTTTTCATGGTTTGGATGTGCTCAAAATCAGAGTTAATAATATATTACCTGAGAGCATTCTAATCTTCCCTCCTTAAGCCGTCGTCCTCCAAAATTGGACTGTGCCGGACATAAATTTTGTAGTTAGTTGTGAGCGCCATCACTTAATAGTTGTTTTTTTTTTTTTTTTTTTTTTAAACAGTAGAGTCTGCATACCAAACAATACATCTTAAAAGAGACAAGTGTATGTAGAAATACTGGTTAATGTCCATGTTGACCAGGGTGAAAATATATTCTTCAATACAGACTGGGCACCTATTGAGGATATAATCATTGGTGTGTGTATGTGTGTGTGTGTGTGTGTGTGTAAGAGAGAGAGAGAGAGATTTTGAGTGTGTGTGTGTGTGTGTGTGTGTGTGTGTGTGTGTGTGTGAAGTACACTGTAAGAACCTGGACATAAACATCCTCTGAAAGTTAAGAAATCAATATATAGTTGAGAGATGGGTATTACCAACAGCACTAATCCAAATAATAAGTCAAATGGGCAGAGGAACAGTTTCCTCCAAATGAGTGGTTAAGTTGTGAGCTTCTGCAAAAGTGAAGCATCCTTAGCATTCTCTAGGTCCAGGCCCTTGCTTTCAGGTTCCATGCTTCCTTCCATCATTGGAGATGTTAGTCTTGCCTCAGTTGCCTACCCAAGTATTATTCTCCTTTTCTTGATTTTATTTGAGTTGACCGTGTGCCTGGGCAAAACCCTCAGCTTCCCTTGCAGCTAGGTTTGGCTCTGTGAGACAGTTTCAGCTAAAGAGCTGTAAGTGGAAATCTGTTGGGTAGGGATTCCAGAAAGTACTGTTTTCCTAATTCTAAGAAACCAGACTTGACCTGTGCGTCTTTCAAAAATTTTAGCCAGCTACCCTTTGTCCTCTGTGTCTTCTTTGTGCCGGAAACACGGGAGGGAGGCACAGAATCCAAAACAGGTTCCAGGGTCTGAGCCGTCCGCACAGAGCCTGACGCGGGGCTTGAACCCACGAACTGAGACCTGAGCCGAAGTCAGATGCTTAACTGATGGAGCCACCCCGGTGCCCCTGCTAATACATTTCTGAGCCACAGGTGGCTGAGCTCTCTGTTACTGATGCACTATCCGGTAGCACTCAGGTAGACTTTCAGCTTTCAGCTCATTTGCAGAGCACTGCTCCCATGTTTCTCTGTAAGTTTCCCGAGGGCAGGAGCAAAGCTTTCTTCAGCTAAGTGTTCTTCAGGGTGCCTGGCTAAGGACTCAAAGACGCAAGTAATTCCAGGTTGTAAAAAATGATGCAAGAAATCTAAGGCTTCTTTTATAACAGGGATTCTAAACCAGGATTGCACATCTGATTCACCATGTGTATATGTGTGTAGGAAGAAACACAGAAACATATACAATGGAACTCCCTAACTCTCTAAATATTCAGATTCAGAAGGTCCAAGATGGGACCCTAGCATCTGTCTTATCTATTTATGCGTTTGTTCGTTTTTTTTACTTTTTAAAAAAGTCTGTGTATTTAGTTTGAGAAAGTGGGGGCATGGGGGGGGGCAGAGAGAGAGAGGGAGAGAAAATCCCAAGCAGGCTCCATGCTGTCAGTGCAGAGCCCAATGTGGGGCTCTAACTCACAAACCGTGAGATCATGACCTGAGCTGAGATCAAGAATCGGACGCTTAACCACCTGAGCCACCCAGATGCCCCACATCTGTCTGAAAACAAACAAACAAACAATAAAAACCAAAACTCTTTAGGTGAGATTGAAATCCTCCCTTCACACATTTTCCAGGAAACTTGGATTTATCTTCATGTGCTGTATATATCCACCCATCTCTGTCTCTCAAATACTCCCTTCCAGAAAACTCCTACCATTCATGGGCTTCCTAAACTTTTCAGTCATGTTTGGAACATGAGTGGCAGGCACTCTTTCCTCCATTCCCTCAATGATGAAACACAGTTTATTTTAATACCCAGAGCCTTTTCTGCGTCAGCTATTTGGGAACACAAATTAGAACAAGGAGGTGTTCATTCATGGCTAGCCAGTCCAGAGCATTTTCAGTGAGAAAGCTTCAAGAGTGCCTAGTAAGGAGTTATAATTATTGTATCCCTTAAGTAATTAAAAAAAATTCAAGGTGGTTAAGTAGTGGTTGTCTCTGCAAGGGTTAGCAGAGGGCCATGGGGGCATCCAATCAAATAGGATTGGGGCTTTATAATGGAACCATTTCTAAAAGTAGGTGTTAGGTCCATGGATATTTGCTATCTATACCCTTGTGTATGCATTAGAGATGCTTGTATGTAATAGTTCATTAAAAATATTGAGCAATTCAGGCAAAGGATACTGGAACTTTTCTTTGATCAAAGAATAAAGAAGCAAAACAAAACAAGAACCAAACAAACAAAGTGTTTCACACACAGTTTCCTTAACGGCGAATGATTCCAGTTACCAGCCTCAGCAGTTTTCTTTTCTACTACATTAGTACACAGATATTCCTGATGAAGGGAGTCTTCTAGAAGAAAATGTAAGCCCTGGCTACATAAGAGAACTCATCTCTGAAGTAAGTAGTATTTTCTTTAGAGCGGTAAGGGTATAATTACTTTCCATTGACTCTCAACTTATGAAAGAGAGGCAGGTCCTGGAAGGTTGTACATCTATCTTGTTTTATTTCAAAACAAATTCTCTTTTTATTTTCCCCTCTTGGACCACACTTTCCAATGATCTGTACTGCAACAAGAGAGATGCAAAAGTGGACAGACCCCCCCCCCCCCCAAAGCAGGCAAACTCACAATGGGATAATGTTAAAAGCTGCTTACTTCCTATCCAACCCTACATCCTCTTCAGAGTTGGAGCTGAGTTAGATGTTTGGAGGCATTCCTTTCCTTCCTTCCTGAAGACAATGGAGGCTGAAGGAAGACAGTGACGGGTAGCAAGAATATAAGGAGTATGCAACCTCCATGGAGAGTCCATGGGTGACATTGCTAATTGATTACAAAACTCTTTCCTGTTGAGTCAATAAGCGGACTCAGAATTTATAACACACTGCCTCAAACTGTCGCTACCCATCTGTTGGAGATGAGAAAC
The DNA here is from genome assembly GCF_018350155.1 of Leopardus geoffroyi. Lineage (NCBI taxonomy): Eukaryota > Metazoa > Chordata > Mammalia > Carnivora > Felidae > Leopardus > Leopardus geoffroyi. Next base: position 38,249,231 of record NC_059331.1, on the reverse strand, counting down.
TCCACGAACCTATTTGCCACCATGGGTAAAAAAGGGAAGACCAACTCCCCGAGTGAGTGGGGAATAATGAGTTTTCCAGCCACACACTCATGTTTCTGCTTTATGACCCTCTACGTGGCAACGCCAGCCATCTGGCTAGTAGGTTTTCGAGATGTCAGAGCCCAAATCCACCACCTGAATGAGATGACTTCCTTCTAACTTCCTTCAACTACCCAGAACAATAGTTCTCAAAATTAATATGCGTTAGAAATATTTCAGGCTCTACCCCCACCCCCCGCCCAGAGATTCAAGGAGATCTGCGGTAGGGCCCAGGTCGTCCACACGCGAAACTTTGAAAATACCATCTCTGGATTGCTCTTAATTCCTCTATGGAGTGAGAGTCCTGGTGGGTGGCTTTGTGGACTCAAACAGGTACCACATATAAAGTGCAGTAGAGGGGCGCCTGGGTGGCGCAGTCGGTTAAGCGTCCAACTTCAGCCAGGTCACGATCTCGCGGTCCGTGAGTTCGAGCCCCGCGTCAGGCTCTGGGCTGATGGCTCGGAGCCTGGAGCCTGTTTCCGATTCTGTGTCTCCCTCTCTCTCTGCCCCTCCCCCGTTCATGCTTTGTCTCTCTCTGTCCCAAAAAAAATAAATAAACGTTAAAAAAAAAAAATAAAAAAAATAAAGTGCAGTAGATATCTCTGCTGGTCCTCACTGCTCCTACCCGTTTGGTTCAGACCTAAGAGACCACACCAGACAAAAGATTCGTCCCAATGCCTCCTGCCACTGATGTACTCACTGATTCCCTCAAAAACCGCATTACTGGCACACGGTAGATTCTCAAAACTGTGTTGAACGGACAGATGCGCAAGTCCAACTTTACTTCCAGAAAGAGCTCTTAGAGGTCTCCGGAGATGTGTTTGATAGTTTGTTTTGAGGTCTTTGATCTGCATCCCCTCTTTACATATTTTTGCAGGGAAAAAATTGTCATGGTCTTCCCAGGGGCCCACCCCAGAGTCAATGCCGTCAGGTGAAACGTGCTTGGGGCGATTTGATCAGGCAACATTTCTGCTGCCTGGATACCTATTCTGGATAACTGAGAAGAGCCTAGCTGTCAACTGACCCAGGAGCCCAACCACTGCCTGACAACATCCTTTATTGCACAAGCCGCCCACTAGGCATAAGAGAACAAAGGTTGGAGCAGATGTTTGCATGAGAGTTGTCCAGTTGAAAGACTGGCTCCAAGTCAAATTAAAAATAGGACTTTATAAAATAGATCACACTTGTTCTGTGACAGTTATTCACCTGTCTCTGCATCACTCAAGGTCAATGTTGCCAGCTGCTTTTTATATAGGGAAAGAATGGGCTACATTATGTCTTTGTAAATTTTAATGCCCATATTCTCAGCAAGAGCTCGGGCCACATAACTGTAGGACATCCCCTGACAAACCTCAGAATGGGACGTAAACCATCCATATCACAAGGTCCACCTTATCCTCCAGGGACAAGAGAACTGTCTAGACTCACGGGACACGGACTTCTAAATACTGCCAGATTAAAATTGGTTTCAGTTTTCATCTCAATTCAGTTCAGCACCTACTTACGGAGCACCTGCAGTTTACCAGGCTTGGTGCAAGGCCCTGGGGATATGGCGGCGATTCAGCCAAATGTGGTCGGGTCTCACAGAGCCTTTCATCACGCACCAGAGTTCTTACCTCTTCTGGGCCGTAGAGCCCTTTCGAAATTTAGTGAAACCTACAAACCTCTTCTTAAGATACTATTTTTAAATACATTAAGTACATAGGGTTGTAAAGAAAACCGATAATAATGAAACTGTCTAAATAATTAAGAGGTTTTGATATAATAATATGTGTTTCTTCATTCATGTATTAAATAGATTCTTGAGGCATGTCTGATGACTACCATAATACTGATGAGCATAACTATTTCAAGAGGTCAGTAATAACTGTAATGTGTTATGAAATATCTATGCTCTATTTTGACAAAGTCACAGCTGCTGCTACTCCTGTGTTTGTTGCCTCCATTCATAAGGGAAGGAAATGATGAATTTCAGTTTGAGGCTAGTGAAAAAAAATCCTATTTTTTTTCCCTCAACGAACTCCATAAAATACCCTCACCCAGCCCCCGAATTTCTATCAATGGATCACTGGGAGGTTTGTCAAGTCAGGTTAAGAAGTCCCAGAAGTGGAAGAGACAATGACTTTGGTCATTCTACTATATCATAGCTCTATCTAGATATCCATATAGAAATAACATATAACGCATGGCTGGGGTTGTGATAGGATAGCAGATCCCCCTGTATTACCTAATGGAGTCATGGCTGGAGGAAGGCTGGGACATTTGGAAGAAGTAACAGGTAGGTTGTGCCATAAAAGTAAAGTTAAACCAATGGCAGACGTACAAGGAGAGGGAAGTAAGTATTGTTTCAGACAAAAGAAACCACATGTACAAACTCGATAAAACAAAATAAAACATGCATGGGAGGGATGAGAGAAGCTTCTAGGGCTGGACTGCAGAATGGTGAGGTGACTCTGTTTGGGAAGTGTTAAGAGCTGAGAGCAGTGAAAATGCTAGATCATGAGGGAAGGTACCCTATGCTAAGGAGCTGGCTTTCATCCTAAGACCAGGGAGAAACCATGGTTGGTTTTCAGGAAGTGGTTTAATTTAGAAGATCACTTTGACTACACTGTGTGGAATGCGGATCATGGGGTAAACGGAATGAGGCAGAGAAGTGGTCAGAAGGCTGATGGGCTTGGATGTGGGAGGGAGCAGGACTCTGGGCGTGAGATGATGCCTTTATGGAGACTGAGATTGCAGAAAGAGATGTGGGTTTAGGACTAGGGAGAACTACCGACTGTGGTTTTGAGCACGGTAAATTTCATGTGCCTGGGAAAAACTTAAGTGGCCATAACCAGTGTGCACTTGTATATCTGCATGGAATCTCATGCACAGAAATAAAATATGGGCTGGAGATGTAAATTAAACTAATCTTTTTTCTTGTTGGATACCAAGTGAGAGATTCTAAAATTGGCGAAAAACTGTATTGAATCACATATTATGTAATTATTTTTAAATACCATTTAATGCTATGCACCAGACATAATATATAATTTGGATGTGTTTTCTCTGTCTTTGAAGAGTTGTATGATCTTGTCATGTTTGTGCTAACTTCACAGACAGAAAAACCAATACGAAGAGAGGCTAAGTAATTTGTAGGTCATATAGGGAGTAAGAGACAGAACCAGACTTTAAGCCAGGTCATCTGATGCCCATACCCATGCTCCTAGATCCTGTGTTCAAGGGATTCCCTAACAACCTTCCACGAGAAAAAAAAGCATAACATTTCATTTTGAGAAAAGACAGTAGACATTTCAGACTTTCTCTCTCCCTAAAAAGTCAATCAATTCCTACAAAATTTTCTGCACATTTTCATTTGAGGGCATACCTTCTATCTCAGAAAATCCTTTTATCCATTTCATTGGTTTGTGTCTTAAGTACTCAGTACCCATTTATGAAGGCTTCACCTCAGTGAGATTCATCAAGGAAGAAGAATACACCTGAAAATGTTATGGATTGGTAGAATTGTTTGTTGCAAGAGAAATACACTCGTAAATTTGTTTCAGACTCGTTTAGGGGGGAAATCAAAGGATTATTTCCTGAATACTGGGAAAAAAAACTTTTCTCCTCAGGATCCAGGTATGGTTCAAATGATGTTGCTAGATTTGGTCTCAGTTGTTCCTTCAGTGTGCTGGGCTTCTCACAAGGCTACCTCCTAGCTCCAGGTGGACATCCTCTTGGATTCATTTCCAGGAAAAAGAGCTTCTTTATTCCAGTCATTCCAAGACGATTCTTTGAATTGCATCTCTCTGGTCTGGCTGGGATCACCCGCTCAGCTTGAGCCAATCTCTGTGGCCAAGAGGAAAGACTCTGATGTCTGGCCGGGTCTGAGTCACGGGCCCACCCTTCGAGTGTGGGCGAGGATGAGGGTCCTCCCAAAACCATATGCACTAAGGGGATTAGAGGGGTGGGACCTCCCCCCAAATGCAGCCTCTGCTAATAGTAAAGGGAGGAATATGTGCTGGGCAGGCAAAAACAACAGATGTCCATTACATTTGGCCACAGCAAAATAAGATTCTGGTTTGTCACAAAGAATGCAGTTTTCATATAAATATCTTTGTGTCTAGAGATAAGAATATTTCGACAACAGTAAGTTCCATAGTTAACTCTTCAATCCCCAGGTGCTATTTCATGAATCGCTTTGTGGTTTTAACTAGGATTGAATAACATAACGAAGACATAAAACTTGAAGGGCACCTAACTGCAAAAAAAAAAAAAAAAAAAAAAAAAAAAATGAAAGCAACCATAAGCAATGTTATCTGGCCTGCTGTCAGGAATTTCTAAAGCTACATACTCTGTGATTTAAAGAAAAAAAAAATCATCCCTGACACCAGTGTAACTTCTGTGCACAGAATAAGTCACTAAACTTAGAGCAGAATAAGAAAACTCGCCCTCATTACCTAGAGTCTATTTGGTTCCTGATTTGGGACAGTGTGAATTATCACTGTGACGGAAACCTACACTGGGTTAAGGTTAATCATTCTCTCTTCTTTAGGTGGAATAACTTATACTTTTTGGTGTATCCTCATAAACATCAATGACATACACAATTATGTAAATGTAACATTTAACAAAATAAGAACAAAATTCCATCCGTTAGAGATGAACTATAGCATTCTCAAGATGTGTGGCAGTGTTAGTTTTGTTTAGAAGTAAAGTAAAAGCAAAAGAAGGAGTAACTAGCTACCTCACAAAGATCATTAAGTAAATACATTGTCATCATTAACACTGTGTTTCTGTGGTGCCAATATTAGGATGCCCTCGGATGACAGATGTCTAGACATTTCTTAAAGAGTAAGTTCATCTCACAACAAAGCAGAGCAAAATTAGACTGAGGCTTTTCTTTTCTCCCTTTTCCTTTTTTGTTCTTGGCTCCTCGAGAGAGATTAATTAAAGAAGGAACAATAGGAAATTGTCCCAGGAAACTAATCAACATAAATATTTCAGGATCGAGAGAGGGAAATTAGTAGGATGTAACTAACACTCATTGAATACCTACTAGGTGCATGGAATTTGCCAATTAAGAAAAGACCCCTGTGATGTTGAAATAATTTTAGACTTACAGAAGAGTTGCAAAGAAAGTATACAGAATTCCTATGTGTTCTTTGGCCACCTTTCTACTTATGGCAACATTATACACAAGCATAGAATGTTTATCAAAATTAAGAAATTAACTTTGGAACAATACCATCAATGAAAGTACAGACTTCATTTAGATTTTACCAGTTTCTTTTCCCCCACTGAGGTCTTTTTATTTATTTTTTTCTGTTCCAGGATCTAATCAAGGATTCCACATTGCCTTTAGTACAATTCTTTTTAATACTTACATATATGTCCTTTGTTCTGTGTGACTTTCATATAGATGAAACAACAATTACCGAGAACTTATTAAGATTCTTGGTGGCAGAATCACTGACATCAAATGTTGTAATTTTCTTATCCCTATACTTCACTTTGCTTATGAATTCATACATTTAAAAATGTATATTGAGGATATTTTTGCCTAAATACCTGTACCAAGTAAAGAACTTCAAATTCCTGTTTTCAGAAGTTCCCCCCTTTAAAGTGTGATACAGCCATTTTCACAACCTGTATTAATTCAAAACGACTTGGTCAAGGAGATCAATATAATACCATAAGAACAGTACTAGTATTTGATGAATTCAAGAGAGAGAGACATTTCCTTTCAAGATTCTGAACAAACAAACAAGACGGGGTTGAGTACATCTTGTGGTCATTTGTAGCCTCATATCCATTTCTGTTTTCTGATGTACCTCAATTGCGTGTGTGTGTGTGTGTGTGTGTGTGTGTGTGTGTAGAGGTGAAATTATCTCTTCCTGGTTATACATACTCTTGGTGAAAGGGACATTTCATGTGAGGGTTTCACACTGCAAGAAAGTGTGGGGTGACCTTCACCTTCTTCCTACTTGGAGAGAGACTAGTGGGAGGTATAAGACCTAAGCTCAACTAGTTGTAAGTGTTTTTCCCAGAACTTTGGATCCTAAGCACGTAACATAAGGTTGCACAGACCAATTAGAAGTTGGCAGACAGCTCACCATGACCGTTTCTACCATTAAGCCCTGCTTCCTGCTGCCCAGCTTTCTCTTCCCACCCATTTCTTTTTTTTTTGGTGTTTATTTATTTTTGAGAGAGACAGACAGAATGCGAGTGGCTTAGGGGCAGAGAGAGAGGGAGACACAGAAGCAGAAGCAGGCTCCAGGCTCCGAGCTGTCAGCATAGAGCCCAACGCGGGGCTAGAACTCACGAGCTATGAGATCATGACCTGGACCGAAGTCGGACGCTCAACTGACTGAGCCACCCAGGCGCCCCTTTTCCCATCCATTTCTAAGCCAAGTTCTCTAGCTGCCCATTAATTCTATGAGTCTGCACCTCAAATTTCCTTTCAATAAACTCCCTTTTACTTCAATGAACAGAATTGGTTTCTGTTGCTTGCAACCATGTGCTGTAAGTAAAACATACAAGATCTCTGGTCTAAACACGACTAATTCCTTCCATGTGTATTAGGCTTTGGAGGCCATTAAAATGCTTTATTATCCAATTGTTCCTTTGTTGAAACCTGGACATTGGCTTCTAGCATCGTGGGCCTGGAACCCAGTGCTGCTCACTTGGTCATAATCCTTATACTTCGTTCTTGGCTGTCTGAATTCATCCCCAGATGATATTCTCTATGCAGGCAGGGCCTTGGCCACCCACATCTAGCATTGTGTTGGACACACAGTGGACACTCATTAGATGCAAGAGAAGGAAACTCCTGATTACCAAAAACATTTCTCTCCGTAGATATACATCCGTTATCAGTGACCTCAGGAAGTCACATTTTGACCTTTGTGCTAGTTGTTTTCACTTCGGGTGAAGAGCCACCATTTGTGTCCAAACTGGCAAAAGCAGATGCCATTTCAGCAAATACGGAAGACCCCTTTAAAGGTGCCAGAAACTCTGTCGTCATGTTGATTGGAAAGTGTTTACCAATGTTTAGTTCACCAAATAAGCCCATATTATTAGTTGGCTTAGGGTGCTTTAGAAAGAAACCGCTTCCATATGCTACGTGGAATCTCATGATAGATCACTACAACTCATAGAGGAGACACTATTTTTCTCTAGAGTTAAGACATATTCTGAGTCATGGGCTTCTACGTAGAGGAAAAATTACAGCCAACCAAAGATATAACAACATTGTTTAGCAAACGAGGGTGATGTTTACAACAGGACTGAATGTGACAGCTTTCAAAGCATTATGTATATTTCTAGTCACATACATGTATAGCACTGACAGCATGTCAGTTATAATTTTTGTAATAATGTGGACGTAATTTATTAGAATTCAAATATAGAATAAACCGAGCACATGCTTCGGTCCAAAGTACTAATTTGTCTATTGCTGACAGTTTTGTAAGTGTTTTAAGTAGAAATAAAGACATTATAATTGAATAAACGTTTTCCCTGTGCTAGCCATGCCCTCTCAGGGTTAACAGCAAGCAAATGGAATAACGTGGAATCCTTGCAAAAGTAACCACAAATAAGACAACCATGGGGGAGAGGTGGGTTTCAGCTTTCCTGGTTGCCTGCCATAGAGGTTTGCTCATATGTGATTGATTGCCCTGGTGAGTAATACCAGTTGGCAGACATTAGTAACACTTTGTCTTACTTTTGGTACAGTTGTTAGCTTTTCTATGTTTAGCATGTTTTCATATTTTAATAAGAATTCTGAAGCTGTGTGTGTGTGTGTGTGTGTGTGTGTGTGTGTGTATATATATATATATATATATATATATATATATATATATATTCAGCATTAGCCTGAAACTTGACACTTTTGATTCTGGGGTAATTTATAGCTTCATCTGTATTTGACATAACTACAAGATGCTTTCAACATATGGAATTATGCTTGTAAAATTTAACCTTATTACATTCCTTTTCCAGCCCCTGTGCATTTTTTTTAATACACGTTTACTCTGCCTTTTAAACATTTTGATTATATATTGTTAGTGGGGTTGGCATGGTTTTGCAGGAGGCACAGAGGACCGGAGAAAACCAGGGGATACGTGGAGTTGTTTTTTGTTTTTTTGACAATTGACCAGGAGGCTCCGTTTCATTTCAGAACCGAGATGGATGAGGTACCAGCCTGAAATCCCTTGTGATTTGGCCAACAACATGAGGACCAGGAATGTTTTTACCCCTGCACTAAAGTGTCCGATGAGGTGTTGGAAACATGTGGGCTCTTCCAGGATTTTGTGTGGTGCAGTTGCTCCCTTCTGGGAGTTGGAACACATCCACCAGGCAAACCATGTGAAAGGCATGAGCCTTCAACAATGGTGTGATGGAAATTTAAATAGGCAAGGACTCAGGCCAAGTTTGCGGAACATTGTTTTCGGCTGACTTTAGCTCAAGCCAATGAGTGGCTTGGCTTGCATACTTCAAGGCAGAAGTTGAAAATGGCTTAGGGGTTGTCTTGGAAGTCCCGGGAGTTTCTAGATACTGAGTAAAGCACCCCCATCTTCATCAGAGGGTATTTCTAAGGACTGGCTCACTCTAGTAAAGGGCACAAAATACCTCCCAGAAAGAAGGCTCTGGATGGTTTTAATTCACAAAGACAAACTACAACTAAAATTAAGTGCATGATAATCCATTCTGTATTTGCTTATTTCAGTTTATTGCGGCAGAGAAGTGCATTTTAAATGCTTTATTATGTTCTTTCTATGGAGTTGGGTTAACATTGCCTCGGGCCCATGAGTAGGGGAAACTTAGAGGTTTTTCTTAAACAAAAGAGAGGAGAGCTTGCTCCTGAAGCAGGTTTTCCAAGGTCACGGCCACTTCTAATTACAATTCTAATGAAACATAAGGAGATCTTCCCAGGAGATCATTACTTGGTAATTTTTCAACAATAGCTATACCATCTTCTTCCCTATTTGGAAAATACAGAAAAATGGCCCATCAGCGTCCCGACCGTAGATGTCATTTTCACACTCAGTATTTCTGAATCCCTGATTAGTTCTCTGACAAGCAGCACATTTATATACAGTATGAAATATGAGCGTTATCTGTGCCTTGGTCTTAATTTAAAATTTGCATTAGACTGTATTTATGTAGACCTTCTCTGCCACCTTTCAAGTACTCAAACAAATGATTCTCCATTAAAAGAGTTTATCTTGAAATATCTGTCTGAGCATTGTAAATAGCAAGTTATGGATCGCGCGTTTATTTAGACAAGTGAAATACAACATCGAAAGCTATCGCTGGAAAACTAGGCCAATATGGGCATTAAAAATATAGCATCATATATCCTGGGCAAGAAAGTTCTCCAGATCCCATGTGCGATGATGGGGGATATTTAGACTCTCTAGCAAAGATTACATGTTTCTTGATTCATGTCACAGCGCAAGTCTAGTTCATTTGCAAAGTGATAACCTATTACCATAACTAAACCGCCTATTGCATGGAGGCTCAGAAATAAAATAAAAAGATTAGCCAGTTATCTTATTTACATATATTGAATTGCAGTAATACAGCCCGATCTCTGCCTCTCATTTGATTCTAATTAAAGCGTAGCAGAGAAACTGCAATCCACACAAGAGCTTATTTTAATAGTCAGAGCTGGCAAAGTCCCAATATCACAATGTAGCAATTAACAGCACGGCTGTATTTGCTATTCATGGTTTGATGTAAAAACTTGTTTATTAAGATGGGCTGGAGGCGCTGGTGTGCAATAGACCTGCATGTAATTAGATTCCAATTATTTGTCTGTTTCTGATATTGTAAACTGGCACTTAGCACATCAGTTAAATTGACACACGGCGCTGCATGGTTTACTCGGTAATTAAAACATGTTCTGTTAATTAGATGATGACCACTTTATTTCAGGGCTCTTGTGTTTGGGTTTTCTAGTGTGCTCTGTTTGTATCATGAGCCACCAGACGCTCCTCTAATGAGTCCTTGTTTTGTTTCAATTACCACCTGCTGTTCAAAAGCAAAGCTTGTTTTAACTAAACAAAATTAATGCTTGTCTCTTCCTTTGTAAGAACTTAAACGTTAGACAAATTAATACGCTTATTATCGAAGTGCTAAGCTCTGGTTTTAAAGACTGCTAAGGCAATTAGAAGAAAGTTATAAAATGTTGTAGAGTGCGGCATAAATATTGTTTAGCGTATTAAGAGGCATTACAAACAATGAAATATTTGTTGGAGTTGAAAGGGAGCATAGAGACTTAGCCTCCCCACCCCCAAATTAAATTAGCTCTTGCAATTTGCTAAAGGGATCCAGACACTAATGATACCAGGGACTTTCTAAGAGAAGGAATTGAATGAAGTTAGACATGAAGGTATGTGGCATGGCTATAAATAAAGGCATGAATGATAATGGACCATCCTGGATGGTTTCCAAAATTACGTGTTTGCTACGTGTTCTCTTACATGGTATGTGTTGCTTCCATGCTAAAGAATCAATGCAATGGCTTCTTAGAACTTTCACTGCAAAGCCCAGAGGGCAAGTTTCTGCATTTTCTGGGAGGGGTTAGGGCTTCTCTGAACTAAGCATCTTGTTCCAGAGCTACTTCTATGTCAGGGATCCTCCCATGGAATCACTGCAGCACAGTACATCTATACAACATTTCCACAGCCCTTCCCATCCTAACAGCTTCTCATGGCACATCATGACATCAAGCCCGCCACTCCCGTCTGGAGTTGAGCACTGAGAAGGTGCAAGGGTCAGGGGCAGAGGATGACGACTTATTTCCCACAATACCTTCCCCAGATTTGGAGGACTCATTAATGAGGCTAATAAAGGGGTGTCAGGCAAGTAAGCCCCTGATCGGTGATTGAGAAGCTACTCGAAATAGAATCAGACATTGCCTTCCGTCGGCACAAACCAGCCAAGGCAATAGCTGTTGTTCTATGTAAGACAGTCCAGTGCGAGGCAACTTCAGCGTTGTTCCGATGTACTTTTTTCTAAGTGGCAAGTCAGTTGTTCAGCGTTCGTGTCACGTGTTTTACACTTACTACCTGTCATCTTCAGGAAAATGCCCGAACAAATCTGCTGTAGTATATTCACAGGGTATGTTCCTAGGAAGGTATTTTAATTCCAAGGCAAATCATGTCATCCCCTTGGAAAAATCAACTTATTCTTGCAGGTGTATTCTAGAATTTGGGACTTCCTTTACACCAGAAATTCAACAATAGCAATGGCAGAGCATGAAATGCAAACCTGAGTTTATGGACATCAATCAGCCCCCGATGGCCCATCAGTAAAGTGATACACTTGTATACAAAAGCTAGATGCTGCACTTACAAAATTTCACAGAAGCTGACTTCTGTACCTTAGGGTGCATTTCCAAAGCAATGGGTGGCAAGTGAGCTGCGAGACTTCTATTGATATTAATGGCAGTTGCAAAGCTAAATCACTGAGCACCACTTGGCAAACTTACTCCTTAATGCTGCAGTTGCCTTAAATTAATATTTTACAAAGACCTAAAGTAATTAGACTGTGTCTAACTAAATGCCCCATTTACTCATTAGATAATTCAAAATGCATCTTTCGCTGCAGGCCCATAGGGGCACATTAACTACTCTAAAATATATAAATGACTTCACTGGGACCCTTTCACAAATACTGGTGGAGGGGAAAGGCACACGCTCCTCACCAGCGGCCACGCAATATTGGCTCACTGAGGTACACAGTGTTGGGACTCAAGGGGCATGATTTGATCATGGCCATCCACATCCGGGAAGCAATGAGTTTTCAACCGTGAGTCATGTACAAATTTCAAATGTAAACCCTAATTTATATCCTTATGGTACACATTTGCTGGTTTTGGCCCCCAGGGTCCACTCCCTTTTGTCTAATTTTCTATTTAGGTTCATTTCCTTGCCCATTTACACCTGGGGCAGCTGGTTTCACTCCCAGTTCTGGAATGAAAAGGCCAAAGTGAGCCCACCCCTGGTTGTTGTAGTAATTGGCTTACAGATGAGCATCTTAACCAGGATGGTTGAATTCCTGAAGCCAGGGACGCTTAGAGAAGAAATATTTTCTTTTCCGCTGGCTGGGCACCTGGGTGAAAACAGCCCTAATAGCTGCTGATAGATATCTCTGACTACATCTTTTGAGCAAGGGGACAACCCAGAGGAAGCAGAGGCAACAAAAGGAACTTGGCCAACTCACATGTACCCTATATCAAGCCACCTTGGTGTTACCCATAGATTTACGTACACCCTTACCTTCTCCACTCCCTTCACCACCATGTTGTTCTATTTCATTTTGTGTTAGCATTTAAGCCAGTTAAGGGTGGACTTTTTTTCACTTGAAAAACTATACACACACACACACACACACACACACACACACGTATGTATGTATGTATGTATTTACATTTATGTATATATATGGGAGGGGTTAGGGCTTCTATTTCTAACTAATACTTCTAAATTCCTAACTAATACAACCCAACTTTTCAGATCAGAGTATCATGCTATTTTACCTATTCAGGCCCTGGAGCTCAAGAAAACAATCCCTATTAAAGGTAGATGGCCCAGGATGGATTTCAGAAGATTAATCAAATCCATGAACTTATAAGAAAGGTTTTATCCTATGTGCATTTTTTCTGGGGAGTCAAAGTGATTGTTATAATGTTCTCCAACTCAAGAAAGTTTAAGGACCCCTGATACTGGTAACATAAATCTTAGAAGGTAAGTAAGAGGAGGAACAGCCAACATGAAGAAGGATTTCGTACAAAATCACTTGCCTATCAGCGTCAAGTTTGGATGACCTCAAAAATTCAAGAGTGTATAGGGGCTCTAAAGAAGCCTGAATAAATAAAAGGTAGAACTTTTGGTTATCCTGGGAGGTAAAGGAGGCAAACTGGGGCTACATGTGAATTAATGAGGCAGTGTGTGTGTGTGTGTGTGTGTGTGTGTGTGTGTGTGTGTATGTGTGTGTGAAAGACTTAATGACTGGCCTGTTTCCAAGTTTACTGTATCACTGCACGTATGATGTACATATACTATACTATACATATATATCTTTTCCCATATGAAGCCACACCAAAGGACCTGAACCAAGAAATACATATTTTGCATGTGCATGTTGCACCTGAAGGAATATATAGTCCAATGTCAAATGCATTTAGAACCGAGGCTTGCCACAAGGTTGTGTACTCAGGGAATAAAACCAGAACCAGATTCAAAATAGTTGCAATGCCACAGACATGGAGGCCAAGTCTATACAATGTCTTCTCATCTTCTCTCCAAAGCTCACCGATGTCTATTTCATCTGATCTAGATGAAAATAGGTCCTTGCTACTCGATGATGATAGTACAAGAAAAAGCAAAGCAAATGAAAACTAAACATCAAAAGTAAAACCAATCCTCCCAGACTTATCACTCATTTACATTCTGGAATTCTGCCCAGTTTTGTGTCAAAATGATCCAAGTTTGGGATCTAGAGCCAGATTGTAAATTCAAATTCTGGCTCTGCCTATTCCTACCTAAGTGACCTTGGAAGTGTGAATTTACATGTCTGGAACATAGTTCATCATGTAGAAAGTAATAAGAGACTAAATTATATGAAATCGCTTGACATTCATCTATAGTTAGAAAAAGAACAATTTTATATGGTTCCGATCCATACTTCTCCTGTATTAGTTCCCACCCAGTTTGTGGTGGCTTAAAACAAAAGGAATTTATTCTCACAGTTCTGGAGACCAGAAGTCCAAAATCAAGGCATCCTCAGAGTCATGACCCCTCTGAAGGCTCTAAGGAAGAATCCTTCCAGGTTCTGATGGTTGCTGGCAATCCTTAGCTGCTTCACTCCAGTCTCTGCTTCCCTGTTCACATGTTGCTCCCCCTGTGTGTGCATGTGTGTGTCTGAGTCTCTGTGCCTCTCCTTACAAGGGACACCACCCTAACCCAATATGACTCCATCTTAACCTGATTACGCTTGCAAAGACCCTATTTCTAAATAAGGTCATACACTAGGTCCTGGAGGTTAGAACTTGAACGTAAAGTTTGGGAGGATACAGTTGAACATACTCAATTGCCTCATAGGGCTGTTTATGAGGATAAAATAAAGTCTCTAAAGTATTCAGAGTAGTGCCTGACACACAGTAAGTACTGCATAAACTCAACTATTGCTGCTGTTATCAGTGCATGCTATGACAAGTTATCTGCATTTGACGAAGTTCTGCTTCTCTTAGACCCTGGATACATTTGTGTCTACCCCAGAATCAAACAGATTCCTTTTCCTTCCTATATTCTCAAAGATAATCCCTTATGTACTCTTACTCACCCAACTGTATAATCTCTCATCACAGAGATTTTAAAAAAAAGACTTAGCCACAGAATTCTTTCTTAAAAGAAAATGCTAGTAGAAGACCAAGACTTAAACCAGATGGAAAGGAAATTGCTCTTTGAGAAGATGGTGGAAATTCACAAGTATCATCAGCACCCCCAGTGTGCTATCTCGCTCCCATCAATGGCCCCTGAGACCCTTCTGTGGAATATAGGAGGGTCCAGAAAAGACAGAATGGAAACTACTACTTAATCATAAACAAGCACATTTCAACTAGGGGAGAAGAAGTGGTCTTTGGACACTATTACCCACGTTTGGCACCCTATCTTCCCTTGCATCTCTGCTCCCGAGGTCCTGTGTCCCAAGCAGGCCAAGGAAGGAGGGGATTGCTACACTGGGAAGAATCTAGGATATTAACTTCCTTAAATTTGCCATTATCACTCCTACTCCTGGTTCTGTAACAAGGTCATGTTGAATGCACAAGGCTGTGTTTCTATGTGCTAGATTTCGCTTGGGATTTCCCTAGAAATGGCCATACACAAAAGAAATATTTCCAAGGTCTATATTCAGTTGTGCAAAGTTGGGAGGCCTCGCTCCTACCGTGGGGCCAAGGTCTATGCTCTTGTGCCCCTTTATCACAGGTCTGCAGGTAGGGCACTGTCTCCGTCTGTTTGGGCTGCTGTCACAAGATACTGCAGACTGGGAGATTATAAATAAGAGAAATTTATTCCCCACAGTTTTGGTGGCTGGCAAGTCCAAGATCAAGATGCCAGCATGGTAATGTTTTGGTGAAGGCCCACTTTCTGGCTTATAGCTGGCAGCTGCTCAGTGTATCCTCACACGATGGAATCAGGGGGAAGGAGCTCTGTGGCGTCTTTTTGATAAGACCCCTAATCCCATTCACGAGGGCTCCACCTCATGACCTACGCACCTCTCAAAGACCTCACCTCCTAATACCGACACAGTGGGCATCAAGATTTCAACACAGGAATTTTGCAGGGACACGGAGCCTGCACTCAGGAACCATAGCAGGCACTTAGGAAGAAGCCCAGCTAACATGACATAGCAAAGTTGGTCTCATTTGGCTACCGTTCCCTTGAGATGGAAACCTCTTGTGGCAACCTCTGAGGCAGAGGAATGAATACCAGGGGGGAGTTGGGACATTCCTGTGAAGCCTACCTAAATGCTACTGTCTTGAAATAATCCTTCCTCCTGCTCCTCCAAATGAAATCTGGGTTTTTCCAGGAGACCTGACTTTGGCTGTAGGCTTCTCTTATGCAGGAAGCTGCTTTTCCAGCGTCTGGTGGATGCTGGGTCCTCAGCAGTTTTGAACTGCCGTCAGGGCTCGCTGTTTATTCCACATCATCACTTGCGAACTGATTCACAAGGCCCATTAGGTTCGAGAGTCTTTCCTCCCTCTGTCTGCTTTGCTCTCCTTCCTCTCATGGTTATCCTCATTCTCAGCCCCAAATTCCTGTTGATGGATAAGTTAGGCAAGTTGAGTTACAGCTTAGCCTCCCTCCTATTCCAGCCATGTGCTCAGAGATATCTTCTCCAAACAAAAGTGGTCAGAAGCTAAACACGACGTGTATTAGTCAGGGTTCTCCGGACAAGCAGAGCCCGTAGAATGCGCATGTTTATAGAAAGAGATTTATTATAAGGGAATGGCTCATGCAACTGTGGAAGCTGAGGAGTCCCAACATCTGCAGTCAGCAAGCTGGAGGCCCCGACCGCTGATGTACAGTTCCAGTCCACATCTAGGGCTCGAGAACCAGGAGAACCAATGTTGTAAGCTCCAGTCCAAAAGCCAGCAGGCCCAGGATTCAAGAAGGGCCAAGGTTGTAGTCTGAATCTCAAGGCAGGAAAAGACTCATGTCCCAGCTCACATGAGTCAGGCAGGAGGAATTCTCCTTTTTTTGTGAGGGTCAGCCTTTTTATTCCATTCAGGCTTTCAACCGATTGAATGAAGGTGGGTCTCCTTAAGGAGGGCAATCTGCTTTACTCAGTCTACCAATATAAATATTAATCTCATCCAGAAACACTCTTAAAGATATATCCAGAATAGTGTTGGAACAAATATCTAGGCACGTTTTAGTCCAGTCAAGTTGACGCATAAAATTAATCATTCGATGGTTCTCTCCCCTGAGAGAAATTCTACCGCTAGCTCTTACGACTGTTTTTTCTTGCCATTCTCCTTAGATTATTTAAAAAAAATTTTTTTACATTTATTTATTTTTGAGAAACAGAGTGAGACAAAGCGTGAGCGGGGGAGGGGCAGAGAGTGAAGGAGACACAGAATCCGAAGCAGGCTCCAAGCAAGCCTCGGTCAGCACAGAGCCTGACGTGGGGCTCGAACCCACGAACCGTGAGATCATGACCTGAGCCGAAGTTGGACGCTCAACTGACTGAGCCACCCAGGTGCCCCTCCTTAGATCATTTCAGTAGCTTTCTAATTGGTTCTCTATTACCAATGACCTCATTCCAGTCCGTTCTCCCTATAACTGGCAAACTAAACTTTCTAAACGAGCTGACTGTACCCAGCATTTCTTCATGTTTATCTCATCCTACTCCTTGCAAAATACATTTAAAAAAAGTGGGTAGAATTCAAAATCTTTTATGTATACAAAGCCATCCCCAAATTAGCCTATTATACTTTTCTTAGCCATTTTTTCCCCATGCATCCTGACCTCCTATCACACTGAATTTTTCATTCTGTTCTTAGAGGCCCTTTGGTATTTGATTCTCACAAAAGCCATTCGTTCACATAGAATACTTACTATCTTGCTCACCCGTACATTTGTTCTATACTTAGGTAAAACTGCTTGGTCTATTTGTTATGTTTATAAAACATATTCTCCACATTACTGTAGTGATGCTTCCAATCTGTGGTCTGTTTATACATCTATCCCTATCACCATCCCAGGATTTCACAAAATATGTACCTGAGAAGAGCAGCCTCAGGAAAAAAGAAATCCTTTTTACAAAAAAAGGGTTTCCTTTTTTAAAAACTGCAAAATGTGCATATTATATTCTCCTGTAGGGATTTTGCAATGTATATACTGAAGACTCTAAGACAGTCTTCGGAAAATAAACCTACTTGACTTTGGTCTAATCTAATTTTTGTCTATTTTAAACTGTGATTTATTTTGCATTTATACTGGCTGGGAGTTTGTTGAGTTTCTTGGACCTATGGGTTGATGTTTTTCACATCATTTGGAGAAAAAAATCAACATCACATCTTCAAGTGTTTTTCTGCTCTCTTTATTTCTTTTCAGGACTCCAATTGTACAATTAGATTATTTGGTATTTTCCCATAGTTCATCAATGCTCCCTACATATATTTAAAAATTTTTCAACCTCTCCCTGCCCCTGGCTTCAGTTTGAATAGTTTTTATTCACCTGTCTTAATTCGTCCTTTCTTCCTCAGTGTTCAATGTGATACTAAGCATGCCCCATCAACTTAAAATAATTATAGACACTGTATTATCTTTTTTTTTTTTTTTTTTTTTTTTTTTTTGGTGCTCGAATTTTCATTTGGTGCTTTGGAAAGTTTCCATTTTCTTGCCAGAAAAATCCTCATTACATCCATCTTTTCCTATAAACCATTTCATGTATGCATAAAAGTTATTTAAGTTTTTTTAATGTTTATTTTTGAGAGAAAGACACACAGAGTGTGAACAGGGGAGGGGCACAGGGAGAGGGAGACACAGAATCTGAAGCAGGCTCCAGGCTCTGAGCTGTCAGCCCAGAGCCTGGGATGGGGCTCAAACTCACGAACCATGAGATCATGACCTGAGCCGAAACAGATGCTTAACCGACTGAGCCACCCAGGTGCCCCTATGCATAAAAGTTATTTAGAGCCTTTGCTAATTTCAGTAAATATGTCATCTATTGATCTGCTTCTATTGGTTATTCTTTCTTTTGGTTATGTGTTACACTTTCTTATTTCTTCTCGCATTTCTTAATTTACAATTTTCTGCTGAGCTATATCAAATGTAGAGTCTGAAAGATGGATGGTATTGGGAGCAAAGTTGTGGCTCTTCTCCTTCCCTCCTTGTGGAAAATGACAGTGGAACATTCCATCTTTCTAACCAAGAGTGAGGGCTTCAGGAGACTCCCCTGTAGAGATGCTAAGTATTTGCAGGGGGGAGAACTGGGAGTCCATTCTCTGGTTGCACATTTGCTTCTAGGTCACTTTTTCTGCTCTGTTTTTGTGACCTTTTTGCATGTGTGAAAATGAACAGGGGAGAGACAATAGAGAGACAACAGTGGGGAACCAGGCTATACTGCTATACTCAACAACAAAAACATGTGAGTTTTGTGTCAGTCAAGTGGACCAACCAGGTTGTGCTGTCTTGCCAGCTGTCTCTGCAGACAGGTGCCTGCCAAGAGGCTGGGGGTGGGGATTTAGGATGGAACTTAGGAGGAATATTGAGGCATCAAACAGGCTTAGGATCCACTTTCAGTGAGGAGGACTCTTGTAGGACTTTCTGGAGAACTCCTACATATTGGTTAGGAGGTGGGAAAGGAATCATGGGAAGGGCACACTTGAAAGTAATGATTTTACTACTTCATGGCTGATTACCCCACCAGGGTTTCAAAAGCTTAAAAACCTGGTTACATGGAACTTTCCGTCTCCTCTGACGAGCTATAAGCCAGGGCCTGTGTCCATCTTGCCTGCTTCTCACTACAGTGCCTTGTACATAGTGGGTACAGTGGGTTTCAAACGTGTATTTTGAATAAATGACCACAGGAAGGAGCGTGTCCTCCCCTTCTCCCCATACACTTGCTTCACTTAGTTTTTCTCCCCAGCACTCATCACGTCTGACACATTATATATTTACTTACGCATCTGGTTACTGCCTGTCTTCCCCATAGAATGTAAGTCTTATGGTGGGGGAGGGGGGCTTGGCTTTGTTCACTGTGTGTCACAAGGACCTAGAACAGCGACAAGCACCTACTATGTGCTTGATAAACATTTTTTTTTTTTTTTTTTTTAGAAAATAGGGGCTTTCCTTCTTTTCTATTCTGTTATTCTTTTTTTTTTTTTAATTGTTTTTATTTTGTTTCTTGAGACAGACAGAATGCTAGTTGGGGAAGGGCAGAGAGAGAGGGGGACACAGAATCCGAAGCAGGCTCCAGGCTCTGAGCTGTCAGCACAGAGCCCGACGTGGGGCTCGAACCCACAGACTGTGAAATCATGACCTGAGCTGAAGTCAGACGCTTAACTGACTGAGCCACCCAGGCGCCCCAACATTTTTGAATGAGTACTTTTTCTGTAGGCCTCATTCAGCACACAGAATATGGAACTGGGGGTGGGGAAGCTAAAAAGATATAGTCGTGGCAAACATTTGATACGTATTTTGGCACCACAGATAAAATTGAGGCAGGAGAGATTTCTCATGCTAAAATAGTTTTTGAAAATGAGTTGTGATGCTAGCCCAAAGGCCTTTATTAAAAAAGCAATCCCATAAGTTTCAGAATGTATCTTTACACATTCACCTTTGTTCACATCTTGTATAAATTATAAGATGTTAACGACACATGGAATGGCAAGGATAAAAGAGAAACAATTCCTGATTGACAGAATTATAACCTAAGAAATAAGCTGAACTCCAAATATTTTAAAAAACCAGTTGAAAAGGTGTTTGAATGCTGGCTAACATGAGGCTTCATACAGTAATTATCCCTTCGGCTTCAACAGATACAGGGAGTAGTACTTTGGGAGAGATGAGTTTTCTTTTTAAAAAAAAAAAAATTTTTTTTAATGTTTATTTATTTCTGAGACAGAGAGAGAGACAGAGCATGAGTGGGGGAGAGGCAAAGAGAGAGGGAGACACAGAATCAGAAGCAGGCTCCAGGCTCTGAGCCATCAGCTCAGAGACTGACGTGGGGCTTGAACTCACAAACTGTGAGATCATGACCTGAGCCGAAGTCGGTCACTCAACTGACAGAGCCACCCAGGCACCTTGGGGGAGATGAGTTTTCAAACAAGTTTTAAATGCAAAATGAAACAATCTTATATTGAAACTCGCAAATTGTTTTAACCTAATAACATACTTACGGTATGTATTTACTTATAATATTTGTTGACTTCTAGTGGTGCCTGGGTGGTTCAGTCACTTGAGTGCCCAACCAGCTCAGGTCATGATCTCACCGTTGGTGGGTTCGAGCCCCACGTCAGGCTCTGCACTGCCAGCTCAAAGCCTGGAGCCTGCTTCAGATTCTGTCCCCCTTTCTCTCTGCAGCTCCCCCCTCAAACTGTGTCTCTCTGTCTCTTGAAAATAAATAAATGTTTAAAAATTTTTTTAAACAAGAATATTTGTTGACTTCTAGCCCTTCCTGTATCTCGTATGTAGGAAGGGGCACCAAACCATGAGCTAAATGAGTGAGGAACGATGCTTTGTGTACTTTGTGACTGAAAGAATAATCTGGCTTTAGTGTGTTTGTAAACAGGGCTTTGGTTTACCTCCATCTGGGTGACTGTTGGTCACATCATGGACAATAAAGCTAGTTCAAAATGTCTGGCCACTAGAGGAGAAAAAGGGAGGCATTAGACTTTTGCCTTACGACCTTAAGCTTTGGGAAACAAACATCTCCCATAAGGAAGAAATTGACATTCCAATGAGCCCAGGATCCAGCTCTTTGCTTCTCTTTGTCATCATGTGATTAAGCTGCAACCAACCTGAACATAGGATTTTCATCCCTGGTAATCAAAAGGTAAGATCAAGGCAGGAGCACCAATCATAACACTGCATTTCTTTTACTTAGATATGGTGTGTAAGTGGAAGAAACAACGTTGAGATTTCACGTGATACTTGTTAGCTTCTTAACGATAAACCTTAAGGCAATACCAGGACTTAAGGAACACCTATTTTAATAACCACACTTCCTAAAAGCATGTGCTTTGATGTCAACAAGGTGTTGTTTCACCACGCAGGAAATCAGCCAGAAAAAAGAATCTGCAAATGGCAATTTTTACAGTAATAGATTTTGATGTATATTTTTTCAAAATGTTCTGCTGATACTTGACGTTGTAATGAATCATGCCAGATTACATCAATCATGTTGTGTCATTTAAAAAAAAAAAACAAACAAAAAACTACAACAATCCCCAAACCACAATATGGCTGTTAAAGATGGGGTTGTAATGGGCCATAGTTAGGAAGTCTCCAATTTTAGAAATAAAATAAAAACTATAAATAATTGATACTTAGTGCCCATTTGGCAAAGTAAAAAAGGGTTTCAAATTCTCTCTGAAATGCAGAAAGAGGACAGTGTCACATTTAGCTTTTTTTAAAGTAGGCTCCATGCCCAATGCAGGGCTTGAACTCACAACCCTGAGATCAAGAGTTGTATGTTCTACTGAATGAACTAGCCAGGCGCCCCTTAAGTTTAATTTTTTTTAATTTTTTTTAATGTTTATTTTATTATTTTTGAGACAGAGAGAGACAGAGCATGCACGGGGGAGGGGCAGAGAGAGAGGGAGACACAGAATCGGAAACAGGCTCCAGGCTCTGAGCCATCAGCCCAGAGCCCGACGCGGGGCTCGAACTCACGGACTGCGAGATCGTGACCTGAGCTGAAGTCGGACGCTTAACTGACTGAGCCACCCAGGCGCCCCAAGTTTAATTTTTTAATGTGAGATGTACAGTAAGGAGAAAGGATCATCTAGAAACAAATATTAATTTTTTTTTTTAACATTTATTTACTTTTGAGAGACAGAACATGGGTGGGAGAGGGGCAGAGAGAGAGAGAGAGGGAGACACAGAATCTGAAGCAGGCTCCAGGCTCGGAGCTGTCAGCACAGATCCTGATGTGGGGCTTGAACTCACAAACTGGGAGATCATGACTTGAGTTGAAGTCGGACACTTAAGTGACTGAGCCACCCAGGTGCCCCTAGAGATAAGTATTTAAAATCCTATATAACCAATTCCCAAATCAGATTGATTGAGACTGTTCTCAAAAGATGGTTCAATTCTCTCCCACTTGAACCCAATTCTTAGTGTATGAACCAGGTGGGACAGGGAGAAATATTCCTGTGTTAATAATAGTTGGCCCCACAGAATGTGCACCTGGAACAGGATAAAGGTGAAAATAGAGAAAATGAAGTCATCCTGAAATGTTCTGTATCACCTATATAGTTCCCAGGGAAGGCTTTCTATTAGTTTGATTCATGTAGGTACTATTTATGTAGGATGTTGATGCTCTTGGAATCAAGGAACATTTCCTTTTAAGTCCTTCCTTCAGATGTTACTTAACTCTATTTCTTCCTTTCTTGTCCCTAGTAAAAACAGAATGGTATCCACTATATTACTTATTTTTGTGAGATACAAAAATTGTATCCTTTTTTTTTCTTCTCTAAGACTATTATTTCTAAAATAGGCTGGCCTAAGAAATCTCTCTTCAAATAAAATTTTAACGTAAAACACATCAAACTTCAAACTCAGGTTGAAGGGGGTATAGGTGTCCTCAAAGCCTTCTTATTTTATTGACCCAGGCAGGTGTACAAAGAACAACTACAGTGTAGGACGGCAACTAGGGTTTCGTCTAACTTCGTACACCGAGAACCAATTCCTAGTAGTAATTTTTGTGACTCTTTCCTGTTTTGGTTTGTTTTTTTAATCCACCAGCATTTTCATATGTGGACCTTGAAACTGAAAAGTGCTGAAAAGTTCATGCTGAAATTCTGGTGTAAGAAAAAGAATGCCATGGAAGAACAATCTGATGAAGTTTACGAGGACTGGTCTTTATATTATAAATATGCTTCTTAATACCTTTGGGGAGATGAATGGCTCCACTGGTATTTCCCTGTTTCTAATATTTGTGATTAGGTGACAACTTTTAGAAGTGTACTGCAAATTTATTTTCTATGGGGTGGCTCCTGGATTGAATGTGGGTCTCTTCATTTTGACTCAGGTCATGATCTTATGGTTGTGAGATTGAGCCCCGTGAGTCTGAGTCAGGCTCTGTGCTAAGCATGGACAGTGCTTAACATTCTCTCTGCCCCTCCCAACCTCACTCTCTTCCTCTCACTCTCTCTCTCTCTCTCTCTCTCAAAAAAATCATTTTCTAAGTTCGTAAAAACTTGAAGCTGATATATCGCATTCTGGAATTTTATACATGGTTGCAAACATCCTGATACAGGTGGGAGAACAGGAAAAAGAAAAGCAACCTAGGGTGCGTTAATTTGACACACAAAAGAGGATGCCTGCGCATATTTGAAGGAATACTGTAGAATAGTGAGATCTGCAGTCAATCTGCCTGAAGTTCACATCCTCATACTAATTGCTAGTTGTAGGCTTTGGTAAACCATTTGCTCTCTCAAGGTCTGTTTTTTGCCTACAAATTGGGAATAGTAATGTCTGCCAAATAGAGTTACTGCAAAGAGAAAATGACATAGCAAACAGAAGGTACATGTAACATGGGGGGTTCTCACTATCAGCCAATACTCAGGTACCATCCATGTTGTAAATTTCATTTGGGAAAATAATAGTCTTTTGTACCGGTGGCATGTCATTTTCAATTTTTCAAGGGTCAAGGATGTAATGAAATATTTTTTTTTCAAATGTTTCTTAAGATTAAAAAATCAAACAATCTTAATCATAGACTCTTATTAGAGGCTCAAATACCATACCAACAAGTATTAATGTTCTCACTTATGACTTGCAGAAATTCAGGCAGAGAGGCAATGTAGCTTGACTACATGTCATGGTTAGGGAAATGCCTGATTCTTTATACCTCTCCTTTTAACCACTAGGAAATATTTACTCTGCAAAAGCCTTCTTCCTTATTATTGGATCTCTTGCAGCTTTGACCTTTGGGCATTGGCTGATATATTTTTGGATCTTCTTCAAATGACTGGAATAAATTCTGGGTTGAACTGAAAGTTCAGGAAACCAGAAATCCTTCATGGTGAATTGTGGCCTGGGGCCCTTGTAAAACTTCTCAAAGAACATCACAAACAATTTACCACCTGCTCTTACTTGCCGGCTTCATAAAAATTCGTGGTGTCTTGGGTGAGTAGGGACGGGTGAGGGCTGGTGATTTACAAAGAGCTGCTTCTGCTACCCAAGTTTTACAGCATGTGAGAGCAAGTCACGTGGGAAGGACCGAGAACGTAGACTGCTTTGATGACGGCTGGCCATCGCCAAGGAAACTGCTTCCTTGGTAACCGTGGTCAGTACATCTGCCTAGTTGCATTTCTAAGACTCACAGAGTCCCTACCATGGAAAATATATTTTAAAATACAAACATGTAGGAAAAAAAAACAAATAAAAAATAATGGAGTTAATAAGGAATTCTTTGCTTTTATGACAAAGTTGTTAGGACGCAATTACAGTGTTCAGCAGAACATGTTTAGGGGTGTTAACTCATAAATGGAAACCAAGATGTCTTCAGTGTAAGCCAGCCTGTAAAAGAAAACAAATCTAAACCAGATAATCATTGTTTATTATTCACGATACGCAGGGGGTTTAAGACTTCACAAAAATATTTCTAGGGAGCTTATTTCAAACATCGAGTGCTCCCGAGTACAGTTAAGCTAAAGTTTGCATAACTTTATCCGTCTTTAAAAGAGATGAGAGCAAGAGTGAGGGAGATAAAGACTCACTTCAGGAGAGGGGAGAATGTTAAGATCTAGCAAAAATTCAGAAAAGAAATTCTGAAGTAAAAATCAAAGATGGTAGAAAATATGATTCTATTTAAGAATACTCGGTTTCTTGATAGCCCTTCAAGAACACAATAATGTAATATGTGAGGAATGCCCATAGTGAATTGTCATTGACTTTGAGAGGCTACAGAGAGTTAGAGAGTTACATTTTAATTTAACTTTGAGTAAGGCTAGAGACAAAGATTTTAATCTACATTACCTAGATGAATTGCATGGACTTTACTGTTTCTGTGACAATAATTTCTGAGTGTCCTTTACTATTAAACATCTATATCATTATAAAAGGCTAAATAAATTAAGAAAAGATATGTCATGCTAGTGATATTCTATATTCTGAAAACAGCAGACCAGGGGTCCTTGGGTGGCTCAGTTGCTTGAGCATTCGACTCTTGATTTCTGCCCAGGTCATGACCTTGCGGTCTGTGAGTTCGAGCCCCACATCAGGTTTTGTACTGACAGTGTGGAGCCTGCTTGGGATTCTCTCTCTCCCTTTCTGTCTGCCCCTCCCCTGCTCGTGCTCTGTCTCACTCTCTCAAACTAAGCAAACAAGCATGAAAAAAAGTACAAAAAACCAGCAGACAGTATTAGGGAATTGAGATAAGCTGTTGGGTTGTGTTTTCAGATGTACCTTCAACAAGAAATAGTATTTAACAAGTTCTTGATATATTTTTTTCACAAGTGGAAAGTATCTTAACATGGCTGGTGACCAGACAGTGGTCATGACAGAGCTATCACCAGCCATGCTTACTCATGAAAACTTACCGCAGGACGGCATGTCAGCAGCTTGGAAGAAAGTCTTGGGGATGATGGTGGAGCATTCTTTTAAGGATGCTAACGTTTGTGATGGCACAGAAGATGAGAGTGTGTGGAAAAACACAAACATCAACAACTGTGTCAAAAATGAATTCAGAAGACTTGGACTATAAGTCTGTGGAGATTTTAGGAACACTTTAACCAATTTATTTTACTCATGTTTTACTTTTTATGTTTGTACAAGTGTGAAATATGATAAAAATGTGTCTAAGTCTAAAATTGTTCTTTTGGTAAGCAAAGAATAAAAACTGTAGGTGATAAGAAAGCATTGCATGATAGTTTAAGCAGCACTGTGTTTTCTTTCTTGGTAAATAAAAATGGCGCATCTTACAACTGACAGTACCTTAGGCTCAGTGAAATACAGAACTAAGTTTAGACATCATCTTTCGTTATCTAAGAAGTGAGGAGAAGAAAACATTGAGAGAGACGGGGATGAAAATACTGACCAACAAGGACACTATCCTCCCCCACAACAAATGGAAAAAAGCAAAGATGATAAAAGATACCTGATGAATTGCTTATTAGGAAAGACAAAAGTACAAAGTTGGGTAAGCAATGCTCTATGGCAAAGCACATCACGATTGTACATGTGATTAAATCGATTTCATAGATGACCTTGGCATTTAATCTTAGTCTGCCTGTGTCACTTAATCTGAAATCCAATTTAATGTCTGCGTTCTACATCGAAGAGCAACACAGGCTCATGTTACATATTTTCTCAAAAGAAAAAGTTAAATTAAAAGAGAAACATTTTTTCCAAATCATAAGATTGATAACAATGCATTAGGTAGAGTAACACTAAATTTGGTAGTTCTACAGGGCAGGTTGATTTTCTCTCAGATAAATTATTCTTCAAGAATATCTTCCATGTCAGGCTTAAAAAGTTGTCTTTACAATACTGCCAGTCAGTTATTGTATATGCTCTCTTTAAATTGATTTATCTACCAGGGTCTTTTTTGTGCCTGTTGATTGAAAACTCAGCCTTGCATACATTTCGTTTTCCTGATCTATTTGACACAATCTCAGGGAAACGTTCAGGAACAGGATCCTGCTTTCAGAGTTACATCACTCTGCTTGAGATTCCATTGAAATTCAGCAATAGATAATACCAATTCCAACTTTATAGTATAACTTCCACTTTGTGGAAAGCTATTTTCATTTTGGCACATTAACTAGTACAATATGAAAAAGAAAAATCCTTAAGCGAATATGAAAATCTGTATACCCTCCAGCTGATTCTTCAAAGTTCATTTTCAAAATGTACTTGTTTTGAGATTCTCTGCAGTAGGAAAACTGTATTTACCAAACCATGTAGCACATTCCTAGACAGACACAATACCACTAAATCCATTTAATGTTGGCACTTGCCTTACTTGTGAGTTTGGTTTTGGGCCCTGGTCTCCTTTTCTCACTGATGATATGATTTGGGAAGCACCTACTAACTGCTGGCAAATTGTAGCTATTGTACTTAATTGTAGCAGAGACAGACCTGTGTCACACTAGGAAGGTTTTATTTCCCAGCATGCCTTGCCATCATGTGGGATCATGAGACTATATTCAGGATAAGAGAATGTGGAAAGGGGTGATACATTACCTCCACCTCCTGGCCTCATCCTTCTGTTTCTTTGTTTATTGGATGATGGATACCAAGAATTCAGGGAGGGCTCTGAGACTTAACAGAGGGATGAGCAGTAGGAGAAAACAGCCCAGATCCACGCATGACTCCGCGGAGCAGAGCAAACCCACACTCCCAGTCCACATTTGACCGCATCAAGAGTGAAACATCCAACCTCTATTAGGTCAAACCCGGAGACGACACTAGGGTTACTTCACCTGACCAGTCATTATAGTGTAATAGACAAAGTCCCCCCCTATATTGCTTAGGGGCTCCACCGGATAGATTATAGATATAAGGCCTTTATGCCATAGGAAAACATAATCAAAACATATCTGGACATATATTCACTCACCTCACGAATATTTGTGAGTGCCTCTGTTCCAAGCATTGGGATACGTTCAAGGGATATAATCATGAGCCAAATGAACATGGTTCTTTTCCTCATGGAGCTACCAGTCCAAGAAGGAGACATCAGACAAGTGATCATACATATACACGTAAAGTTATAATCACGATTACTTCCGTGACACAAGAATCATGATCTAATCAGACACAAAAACAGAAGTACTTGTCTTAGTTGGGGAGGCACGCGGGAGGAAGGATTCCAGGCTAAGGGGGAGGGATATGCAATTACCATATGGAAGTCAGATGGGAGGAGACAGAATGAAAGTGAGCCAGAGTAGGTGGGGCAGAAACAATGAAAGGAAATGGTGTAAAATGTGTCTGGATGAGAATGCAGGGGCCCATCCAGCATAGAGTAAGTGTTTTGCTCTTCACTAAGATACTAAATAATCAGATTTCCCTTTTTAACTTTGCAAAGGCTGCTCTGACTACATTGTAGGGGAATGGATTCAACATAAACATGTGCCTGCATTTACATAAGGAGAGCAGGCGGTGATACGAGAATGACCTATCAATGCATGCGTGTTCCCAGAAATAAAAGCAAATATAAAAAAAGTTCAGCACTGAAAAAGTTTTTTTTTTTTTCAATTGGATGGTTGTTTTGGTAAGGGTAGTTGTTGCTAATTTTATGCCTTCTGCCTTTTTTAATAATTACAAGTCACCTACTAGTTCAATCTGGTAGGCTTGACACAGGAGACATTTGCCTTAAGACATGGAGAATATCTAAAGCAAAGGAAACTGCAGCAAAATGTGAGGCTGGTGTGAATAGGATTTTTGTCTTTAATGGCTCTTGCACCCAATCCCCTTTAAGAACCCGTAAGTCATTCATCCATACCTCCAAGGGAGACTCCCAATAGGAGGCATTAGGATTCCCTGACGTATTACTGGAAGGACATTATGACATCTCAGTTCGCCTGTGGGATTTATAAAGGATTATGCCTAAAACATGAAGGAGAAAAGGCTTTCTTGGCTTCCCTGATTTACCCAGATTTCTACCATCAACGTCCATCTGTCTCAGACGATCTCCCAATCTTTGAATTACATGCAGATGTCTTGATTCTTTTATACTGATTTTATTCTCTGTACATGAAAACCACTGCTATAGAGGCTTATGATTACATAATCATCTTGAGATGTTTCCTATCCTATTCTGGATCCCAATCTGATTTCTTGCCCTTGCGATTCAGGTGGGCTCTGGCCATCACACCTTCCCAACCACACAAACATCAGAGCAGGTTCATACTGTCTCCTTTCTCTCTATGCACGGGAGAAAGAACTGGATGCTCAGCTCTTCATTGCCTTTCATTTTTAGACACACTTCACCTTTCCAGAAACAATCTATAGACAAAATGCAAAACAGGCTGCCCTGCATTGAGATTCATCTCAAAAAAAGTCTTTTCCCTGTAAGAAAGGATGACTGATTCCAAGTAGTTCTTTTCTAAGGTACAACTGTAGACCTTCAGAGTCAGATGGTTAAGTCGGTGATATTAACTTTTGAGTCACTTGACTAGTCAGTTTAGGAAGCAACAATTCTCTTAAAACTCTTATAATTACACTTGGACAAGTTTGCGCGTAGGACCACAAGTCCATCAGCTTATTATAACCATGGCGCGTTTCACACACCATCTTCATTATCTTGTGCTAAAGAAGAGAGCACACACTCTTCTGTGGGTAATTTTAGATTGGCCACTGACACACTCCGCAGTGTTTATAAAGAAAACAAAACTTGGATGTTGGCCCTTTTAATTATAACTGGCAGAATTGCTACACCCAAAAATCACATAATCTCTTCACCATATTATATCTTTGAAGACATCTGCTTACAAAGCAGTAACAAGGAACTTGAAATCTAAAAACAAACTTTGTACTAGATTGATTGGTTTGGCGAGCCATGCTTCTGAAGTACTGACGGATTCTGAAAGATATATTCCTGAACTTCGGGAAAAGTTTAAAATATGCTATAGTGGAGCTACATCAAATTGTCCTTGGTCTGGACAGGCAGATTAGAGCCCGTTATTAGAATGTCTGTTGCAAAGTGAAATCCACTAGCCCAATGGAATACGCCATAAATTTCACCAGTCATTCCCGCATGTGTGTTTCACAGTTTTTAAATAAATATCTTGCTAATGAAACATCTTGATAAGCTCAGTGCACTCTTTCACCTGAGAAATGATCCCCCTTAAGGCACAATTTTCTAGGTGCTTTATATAATATCTTGAAGACAACCGAAAACACTAGACATTCCACCAAAGGGTGAAAGCTAATCCATGACATTGTCTTGACTATATTCATCAAGAAGAGTGGACCTCCCTTCACATGTATTTGGACATGATCTGAGCTCATCTCTTTGCAATTACACTGTGATCCTAGTCACTCACCTTTGGGCAGATCATTTTACGGCTCGTGGAGCTCCAAAACACGTGAGACTGTAACCTGAAAGATAAAATGGAACAATTAATTATTAATTAATCTGTGCTCTGCAGACGAGTAAGAATCTTTCCTTTTGAAGAGGACTTGGGAACATGTACTTGAATTGAGTGTAAAAATAAAATGCAAAAGCCTGAATTTCTTGCCAGAGTAAAATTGCCTACATCTTATGGAGTCATGTAATTCATAAGGTCCCACCCTCCTTCCATAGCTCTAGCCAAAGAGTCTGTTTTTCCTTCCCTAACAGTGTTTTCTGAAACCCAGGACTAGTTGTTAAGTACTAACATGACTTAAGGCGGCTGCTGGAAAAGTGAAAGCAATCTCATTGTGCTGCATTAGTTCAACCACAATGACTAACAAATTTCAACATTTAGAAGATCCAATTGGACAAATATTTACTGCTCAGTTAGTAAGTTTATTTTAAGAGTCTTAATCCAAAATGACTTTGCTGGTGGTAATGCTTTGAAGTTTGTCTATATTTTAGACAAAGTGATTTTTCCTGATGTTAGAAATCGCATTTATAAATAGGTACACTGCCTAAAAATGATCAAATTGTGTGTAGAGTATTTTAAATGTCAAAAGGACTCAAGAAGCTTCAAATATGTTGACATTTGTTGTCATTCTAACACTAATTTTATTACTCAAAAGTATTTTTTCCCAAATGTTTTTCCGAGAAGTGCAGAGTAACTGCTGTTAGCCCAGAGCACTGAACTATTAACTGTTAACAGCAGGGGAGTTTCCATGTTCCAGTATTTTAGTGCACGCTTGGATGTAAGTTATTTTGCTCATACATCTCCTTGCAAATACATAAGCTGAGAACATTAATAATTTTGGTGTGAATTAAAAACTCCTGAATGTCTTCATATATGTAGCACGGGCCCAGGAAACACTCTTAGAAGGAGAAAACCAGTAGGATAGAAAGTGTGAAAGTAAAAAAAAAAAAAAAAAAAAAAAAAAAAGCTCCCCAAATGATTATAGCACTAAGAATGATTTATTTTAATGGTGCTAGTTCAGCATTTCCATTTTGTATATTTATGGTATATTTGTATATTTATGGTGTAGTTATTCCACATGTTTTCCGCTTCCCTTCTTTCCTTCTTTTTTCCCTTTTCCTTTCCTTCCCTTTCCTTCTTTTGTCCCCTTTCCTTCCCTTCTTTTTTCTCTTTCCCCTCCTCTTCCTTCACCCCTCCTTCTTCTTCTAGATTATGTCAGGATTCTTTGGCCGAAGAAAATCAGAACAGATAAGAGATAATTTAAGAGAAACAAACAAACAAACACCCTATCCTATGGGGATGCCATTCTATTTTTTTTTTTAATATATGAAATTTATTGTCAAATTGGTTTTCATATAACACCCAGTGCTCATCCCAAAAGGTGCCCTCCTCAATACCCATCACCCACCCTTCCCTCCCTCCCACCCCCCATCAACCCTCAGTTTGTTCTCAGTTTTTAAGAGTCTCTTATGCTTTGGGGATGTCATTCTAGAACTTTCTGTTTGCCAGGGAGGGAGATCAAGATATTTGTGGCTAGGTACATTTGGGTAAAGCCTTGGGTTCTCAGGACTTCCATAGAACACTGGGGATGGGGTAGAAAAGGACTAGCAGGGGCTCTGATTAGAATAGTTATGTGGCATGTGCTAATTCTTACTTTCTTTAGAGTAGCTTTGTGTCCACAGATAGACGTCCAAGTTATAAGCTCTGGGTGATTTTTATACAAGTCTGTTTTGTAGGACTAGCCTTTTAAGGTGTTTTCCTGGGCCAAGCAAAATCTTGATCATCGAGAGAGGGTAAACACATATGTACCCACTGCAAATTAATATGTCTCAACGGCTGCTAACACACAAAATTCCTCCCAGGCTCAGATAATCTAGAAAACCTGTGACTTCTGCATAACTTTGTCAAATGGGAAAGAAGCAAGCACGAGTGGTCTTTGATTCTCTTAGGAAATGTGAAGATGTAATCTCTGCAGTGAGTAATGGTACAAATAAAATTATGTTTATTTTTATTTTATTCACGGCATTTAATTACAGAGGGAGATGGGTAGTCAGATAGCAAAACAGCCATAAACAAGGGAAAGGTCCCTCCTTCTTTTTAAATGAATGCTCTAAAACAATTGGGCAGAGCATTAATAGAATACCCAGCAAAAGACTGACTCCACAAGTCTAAGTGTTCACTTGGGGTTCGTCAAATAATGGACTGTTGGCCTATATTTCAAGCCACTTCTCTGCAGTAACTTGACATGCAATAGGATTACCTTTAGATTCTGGTCTGAGTCCTTGCTATGCCTGAAAAGATTGTCATCTTTTGATTTAAAGATAATAGAGCCAAGCACGTGAAGCTGTCCTGTAGAGTCGACCTGTAACTCATAACCAAATATCGAAAAAGATTTTGTCTATAGCTTGCTTTCTTACCTCACTGTTGCAACTCAAACGATCAAATGACTAGTTGCCATTATAAACACTATATATTTACTTTCTAAAAAAGCTCACATTCTTCAGACATGACATGTAACAGTATCATAAAACTTGGAGGTGATTCTTTTCCCCTGACCACTCAGAGCATTTGCTGATTACAATTTTAATTCAAAAATCTCAACAGAAAACATGAATCAATTTTGCTTAAGCATAACATTGGTCAATTAAAAAAATGTGAACAGGTCAGACATAGATTAAACCAAATTATGAGGCATTGGAACTGTATACTGGGGGACGAAAAAAACACAACTAAACACTGGCAATATGATTGACCATTCAAAATATAGTTAATAAGTTCGCAAACATGCAAGTTCGGATTTTAAAATTAAGCCTCCCAATTGCCAATTTCAAAAAATGTAATGAGTTTAGAGTGGCCTTTTTATTATGCATGGCTTTATGTCTTTGGATTTCAAAATTACCTAGCATGCATTTTCAACTTTGCTACAATTTCTGGGCTGTTTTCATTTCTATTTTAAAAGGCTAAACAGTAAGATGTGCCTCCGCTTCGCATTCTAATTGCATGTAACTGATTTGCACAGCAGAACAAAAAACTCATTCTCAGATTAAGAATCGCGCACCAAGAAATAATTATTGTTCTACTGGAAAAAAAAAAAAAACTATTTTCCCACTTTCTCCCCTCATTCATGTGAACTGTTTGCTATGTTTCCCCCTAGGTTGATCTCTTTTATAGACCACCATGCATTTCTCTTTAGGGACTAAAACAATCCAAATGGAAACAAGGAACATACAACTGTTTTGACTACATTCTCCGGCCTGCAACATAACACTCGCCTTTATTATTTTATCTTCAACAATCAAGGGGTGACTAAATGGTCGCAGGTGGTGATGAAAATAAAAGCCATCCATCATTATTTATTAGGCATGAAAAAGATACACAATAATGTAATTTAATCTCAGAGCAGACAATTATTTCCACATATTGATAATGCAATGTGAAAACTGTCATGAATTCTAATATGATCTTTTGGCTTTATTGGTGCACCACAGCCAACATGACAAAGAATGAAATTGTCTCGAAAGGAAAAAAAAAAAGGTAATTGTGTGCATATGTCAATATCATGGGTGGAAAACATATCATTGAAATTTTAAAGCTTCTTCATTACAACTTAACCGATTCAAAAGTTGGAAGTGGGAAAAAGTACATTTTCAGTTCTCACTATTTAAAACACCATCTATTACATTCACGCCACAATCTATAATCTGAATAAACAGTGACTATGTAAGTGTTTTATCATATAAAAGTTTGGAGGACCAGCCAGTCTGCTAAAATATTTGCAAGAAGTATATATACACCACGGGGTCGAATTTCCTAACATGCTCCTCAGTTCACTTTAGTCTGGTAAAAATCTGCAGATGAAAACCCTGTGATCCCTACTTTGGGTAGTGTATACATGACCAGTGAATGTAGCAAAGAATGTACCTTTTGGCCAAATAAAGCAAAAAATGGTTGAAAGTAAACATCTTTGGTAGGAAAAATTCTGTCTGATGAAATGCTCGGTCAGAAAATGCAAACGCGACTTTCTCGTGATAGTAAATGATTCCTACTTCCACTGGGTTGTTGAACTCTATCCTCAAATAGGCCTTGGAAGGTGAACGTATGACAAAAAAGAAACAAACTCGCATTTGGTCTCTGTAGATGGGAACCGAAAACATTTATGACTTGTATGTGAGTAGACTTGGGCTTCTGCCAGAAGGGAGATCATGATTAGAGGCTTTCTAGTTAGAAATAAATGAGATGGTTTTCAAAGTGCCTGTTCATTATACAGTGTATACACACACACACACACACACACACACACACACACACTCATGCTGAGGCATATATACACAGCATGCTCCATGCTTGCTTGAAGACGTATTTATTCACAGTTCACATATTGATTAGGGATACGAATATAAGCTTACTGGATAAGATAAATGATCTCCTCTTAGAAAAATGATTTTAGAGTTATTAAGGAGGGAAATATCTTACACTTGGCTTTGAGTGATGGACAGGACCGGGAAGAAAAAGTATCACCAAGTGATCATAACACTGTGACCATTCTGGGCTAGGAGAGAAAATTTATATATCATGTGGTTACTCAATTTTATAAAGAGAATCTAAGAACAAGTGTAGGCACTGGTTAGGAAAAACAAATGAAAGGAATAATTTAAAAAGTCAATAAGCCACAGGAAATCTGGAGACTGTTTAAAAACACCTTATTGGAAGCCTAGCAAAAGTATGCACCAGAGATCAAAGGGGCACTTGGAAATGTGGCCCAAGTAAGGAAACCAGGGAGATCCGCAAACTATGGCAGGTCAGGTGTGAACAAGAACACAGGCGAGCCAAAAGAGAATTCAAGTTTACCTTGCAAGTGACTCCAAAGCTAATAAAAATGTTCTTCAAAATATATCCACGGCAGGAAACCAAGAAGAGAACTAATGGGCCAGTCAAGGGACACACTCTAGGCAGAAGAGATATTCTTCTTGGAGGATGGAAACTCTTCTGACTTCACTCAAGATAATACATTCATTCAGTCATTCATTCATACGTTCACTTTCATTCACTCATTCAATCCTCCACTCCATCCATTCACTCAATCATCTATTTGTTAAAAAAAAAATTAAAGAATGTCTACCATGACCTAGACTTTGGGTTCAGCACTAGGACTACAGAAATGCATCAACCATATTTATTCATTCTTTCTTTTCACGGATTTAATCATCAGTCCATCCACCCATCATGCATTTTTTTTTAAATTTTTTTTTTAACGTTTTATTTATTTTTGAGACAGAGAGAGACAGAGCATGAACGGGGGAGGGGCAGAGAGAGAGGGAGACACAGAATCGGAAGCAGGCTCCAGGCTCTGAGCCATCAGCCCAGAGCCCGACGCGGGGCTCGAACTCACGGACCGCGAGATCGTGACCTGAGCTGAAGTCGGACGCTTAACCGACAGAGCCACCCAGGCGCCCCAACCCATCATGCATTTGATTACCTATTCGTTCAACCAAAAAAATGCAGAATGTATATCATTAGACAGACCCTGGGTTGAGCATTTGGAATCTATCAACACGTAACACATTCATTCAGTCAACAAATATTTGAGTGTCTACTATGTGCCAAGCACTGGTTTAATTCTTTGAGATAGATCACTGAAAAAAAGTCAACAGTTTTGCTTAAATCCAAGTTTTTTTTTAAACGTTTACTTATTTTTAAGACAGAGAGAGACAGAGCATGAATGGGGCAGGGGGAGAAGGGGGTCAGTGAGAGAAAGGGAGACACAGAATCCAAAACAGGCTCCAGGCTCTGAGCTGTCAGCACAGAGCCCGCGAGGGGCTTGAACTCACAGACCGCAAGATCATGACCTGAGCCGAAGTCGGATGCTTAACCGACTG
This sequence comes from Leopardus geoffroyi, assembly GCF_018350155.1. Taxonomy (NCBI): domain Eukaryota; kingdom Metazoa; phylum Chordata; class Mammalia; order Carnivora; family Felidae; genus Leopardus; species Leopardus geoffroyi. The sequence goes on along the minus strand of NC_059331.1, from coordinate 38,213,015 downwards.
AGCCACCCAGGCGCCCCTAGTTTTTTTTTTTATTTTAAGTAGCTGTGGAGGTAGGCAATACACACAATAAACAGCGAAGCACAAAATCAAAAGCAATCATTTAGTATGATAAATATTACGAAGGACAAGTTCAGGTAGCTATAACTGCCTGACAGGGGCCCTGGAAAGCAGAACCCTATTCAGATGTATATATGAAGGGAAAGGAGCAGAGAGAGAGAGAGTAGCAGGAGGTGAGGATGACAAAATGGCACAAGGGTGACACCATTTGGGGCCTGGTACACCAAATGAAAAGCACTAGCTTTTCTTTTCCTTCTTTTTTTTTCCTTCATAATAAGTGTACTCTTTAATCCCCATCACCTATTTCACTCATCCCCTCACTACCTCCCATCTGGTAACCATCAGTGTGTTTTTTTCAGTTACGTGTCTGTTTCTTGCTTTGTCTCTCTCCTTTTGTCTTCATTCGTTTTGTTTCTTAAATTCCACCTATGAGTGAAACTGTATTCTATTCGTCTTTCTTTGACTGACTTATTTCACTTATAAGTGAATAATATTTCACTTATTTCACTTTACAGTCTCTAGTCCATCCATGGTGTGTGTGTGTGTGTGTGTGTGTGTGTCTTACACACACACACACACACACATACACCCCACATCTTATTTATTCCTCTATTGATGGGCCACTGGGCTGCTTCCATAATTTAGCAATTGTAAACATTGCTGGAATAAACATAGGCGTGCATATATCCTTTCAAATTAGTGTTTTTGTACTCTGTGTAAATACCCAATAGTGAGAGTACTGGATCAGAGGATAGTTCTATCTTTAATTTTTTAAGGAACCTCCATACTGTTTTCCACAGGGGCTGTACCAGTTTATATTCCCGCCGATACTGCACGACAGTTCGTGTTTCTCCACATCCTCACCAACACTGGTTTCTCGTGTTTTTGATTCTAGCCATTCTGACAGGTGTGACGTGATATCTCACTGTGGTTTTGGTTTGCACTTCTCTGATGATCAGTGACGTTGAGCATCTTTTCATGTGCCTGTTGGCCATCTGAAGAACACTAGACTTTATTTTAAGAACAAGGAAAGCAGCTGAAACGTTTTAATCCAGAGGGATCTGCTGAAAAAGTGTGATACTATTCTTTTCAAAACCCAGCAATGGTTCCCTACTTCAATCACAGTAAAAGCTGAAGTCCTTACCATGACCTATTGAGACCCTCTATATTCTGTTGTCATTAGCTCTCTTACTTAATTTTTTTTTAACTCCCTCCTCTGCTCACTCTATTCTTGCTGCACTGGGCTCCTTGTGCCCACTGGCTATTCCCCTTGCCCTCCCCGCCAATCTAAATGGATCCACGCCCCACCTTCTTCAAGTCCTTGCTCAAATTTCTACTAAATTATGGGGCATATCTTGAGGACCAGACTTAATACTGTAACTGCCTTGCCATTTCTACTTTACCTTGCTTTGCATTTTTTCCCTCTTGTAGCATTCATTACCTCCTGGTGCAGTACACTTCATTTATTATATTTTGTATAATGTCTATATCCTCCAGTAGAATGTATTTTACATGAGGCAGGAATTCTTTCCTTTGTTGACATTTATCCTGGTCAACTAAAACTGTGCCACGGACATACAATTTAGTTATCATTTGCTGAAGAAATTACTGAATGCATTGGACAACATGGTCATACGGGCATTAAAAAAACTATTCTGAAAAAAAAATTATTCTGGCTGAAGCTTGAAGAAAAAGTTACGTAGAGTTATGGATAGATATAGGAAAACAAGAGGCTGTATGGAGGTTCTAATTAAAAAGCCATGGCAATTTAGGCTAGGGCCATAGTGTTAGAAAGGGAAGAAGGTTAAAGTGGTTTAAGGGACTTTTTAGGGTAGAATGATCAGGGCCTATCTAAACAATTTTTTTTAATGTTTATTTATTTTTGAGTGACAGAGAAAGACAGAGCAGGAGCTGGGGAAGGGCAAAGACACAGGGAGGTACAGAATCTGAAGCAGGCTCCAGGCTCTGAGCTGTCACCACAGAGCCTGGCACAGGGCTTGAACTCATGGACCACGAGATCATGACCTGAGCTGAAGTCAGACATTTAACTGACTGAGCCACCCTGAAACCCCATGATCAGGGCCTGTTTATCATAGTGTCCCAGAGCTGGTTCCTACCAGTTTGCAAGAGCCAATAGTTAAATTCTCAGATTTTCATGAATTTTGTTAGATCGTTATTACACATAGGCATTATTAAAAATTAAATTATATAAACTTAAAATTAAATTATATTAAAATAAACTTAATAAATATGTAAAAGTAATGAATTCCTATTTTATTACATTTCATTATTTTCTGTGCTCTTCATATTATTTATGTCTTTTGTGTTTCTATGGGAAATACCATTTGATGGGAGGGGGGTTACTGCACAAATCTCTCCAACTCCACATTCAGTTACATCATGTTTGCAGTTTAAATTAGTCATAGCGGGAGTATTTAATCCTTGGTAATTGTCAAACACTGTAAAACAGGGCTTGCTTTATTATGTTGTTGATTTTCTAGACTCAAGAAAGCGATGGAGAAAATGTTAATAATACAGATTGATTTTAAAAGGGTGTCATGTCTGCAGATGTTTCACTGTTAATATTACACAAAATTGAAGAAACATTCCTCTAGTATGTGAAAACAATGATCTGATTCAGCAAATAAGTCATTCATATCATCGAAAAAAAGAATGAAATTTTGACAAACATCTTAGTTGTTTCACTCATGTCTTACTCTTTAACGTAAAGGAAATTATCAATGAACATACACATCAGAAATACATTCAGTTACAATCCTAAATTGACCATGGATTCAAGAATTTGGCAAAAAGGAATGAAAGCATTCTGTGAGAATCAACTGGCTATATGAAATTTAAGACAGGGTATTGTATAGTTGACTATTTGTAAACTATATGCTATACCTTCTTTATATCGATAACACCTATGATAAATTTCAACATATATGCATACATTCTCTTTTTTGGAGATCTGGTTATCAAACAGGATACCACTGGGTATATATGAGTCCACAGAGAAGGAGTGTCAAAGATGCTGCCAGTTTCTGTCTTGTTCAACTGCCTACATAATGGTACCCACTCCCTTACACAGGGAACTCTATTAGACAAGGAATAGAGTTGAAGGGTGGGGACAGAGAAGGTGGTGTCATGGGTTAGGCCAGGTAATGCTGACTTGAAAGAGACAGTTAGACTACACCGTCAGGTGGCCAGCTGGATCCACGCCTCTGGAACTCAGAAGGTAACTCGAACCTGGCGCCATCATCATTTAGGTGGTATCTGCGAAGGGCAAGTAACTGAAGACTTGAAAGTGGATAAAGCTATTCTGTGTTTCTTCTGAATTAACTTTCAAAGCAGAATTTGGAGGCATTTAGACAAAAGTGTTCAATGCTGGATGTTCTAGTTCTAACAAATGAATAATAGCACGTATATTATCGGGGCTGAACAGTATCTTCGAAGATTATTGAAAGTTTCCATCGGCAGGATATAGTTCCATGACCAAGGACATGCCCTCCTCTATTAGAGAAAGACGTGTGAGTTAAACGGGTAGTGTCAGAAATAGAGATTACTTTTGGAAGTCCGTGATAAGCAGGAAAGTGCAGGGAGTGCTCTGGGTAAGGGGCTTGAGTTATTTACTTGCCAATGATTCTGAGAACTGTGAGAAGGAGTAGTTAACTGATAAGTGATATGAAATGGGGGGCTCAGATCCTCAAAAATAGGCTCTTTATTTGAAGGCTTTATATTACCTTTTAAAAAGAGAATCATAAACTTGCATTTCTGGGAAGATGTGGTTTTCCCCACTTTCCTCACTTAAATACAGCTAAAACCCTTGAAGTGCATATACAATGTGTATGACATGTCTCTGAAAGGTAGAAAATGCAGGCAGACAAGATAGGGAGCTTAGGATCCAAGAAACAAGGTGGAAGTGAGTTTCTTGGGTTTCGTTTTTGCCTCATGTATCTTAGACTTGGAGCTGAAGAAGTTAGCAATCCAGAAAGTTCCAATGGACACACATACACACACACACACCAGCCTCAAACAAAAGCCCATTCTCTCTAGTCAAAGAATCAGGAAAGGAGCAGCCTGAAAAGACAGAAAACTTTTGGAAAATAACCGCTTTACTCCAGGCAAACACCACAGAAAAAATATGGTTCCACCCCAGCCATTCCAGCAGACAAAGTGGGAAGCCTAGACATTCAGCCTTGTTGGACTATATATAACAAAGCTCCCCAACATCACCAGCAGGATAATGTCAAAAAAGCCCAAACAGCATGTTCAGACTTTCATCACTACCAAGTGATAATGAGACATCCACCCCAACCCAATTCCCTGTGGTGTTGGTGGAGACCATAATGTAGCCTAGACTTCCATTCACACAAACAGTAATGTGGACATCACTTTTGGTGTCAACAGAGGCTGAGTGAGGAGAATGAATTTCTACTGCTAGCTGGCAGTAAGGAGTCATTGCTTCCTCCTTTTTCATGCTGAAGCCATACCAAAAAATTAAGCTAAAACAGAAGTTTAAATAAGATTCAGAATGTCACAACATACTATGAAAATGTCCATATTTCTATTAAAAATCACACATCATAGCAAGAACCAGGGCAGTCTAAACAAGAATGCAAGAAGACAATCAACAGATCTTAACACCAAGATGGTAGAAATATTAGAGTTACAAGAGATTTTAGAGCAGCCATGATAAAAAAAATGCTTCAGTGGGAAAATAAAAATATACTTGAAACAAATGAAAAAATAAAACCTCTTATAAACAGAAAAGATCAGAAAAGAAATGGAAGGTAAGAAGAAGAACCGAGTGGGACCTTTAGAAGTAAAAAAATACACCAATCAGCATAAAAAGATTAATGCATGGGTGCAACAGCAGAATGGAGGGGACAGATAAAAGAATCAATGAATCTTCACAGAGATAAACAGAAATTATCCAACAGAAGGAAAATATACTGAAAAAAAATGTGAGTGCCTCAAGGACGGGTGGGATCGTAACAAAAGATGTGATATTTGTGTCAATGGACTCCCAAGAGAAGAGGAGAAAAAGAATGGGCTAAAAATTACTCAAAAAATAATGTGTGAAATCTCCCGTATTTGCCAAGATACATAAAACTACAGGTTCACGAAGCTGAGTAAATCCCCAATAGGATAAACACAAAGAAATCTACACTAAGACACATCATAATTAAATGTCCAGAAACTAAAGACAAAAGAAAAAGTCTTAAAAGGAGTGGAGAAAATACTTACCTACAGGGGAAAGATAATTAGAATGACTATTTCTCAACAGAAATCATGGAGGCCAGAAAGAAGTGGCACAGTGTTTTGCAGGCGCTGAAAGAAAATAACTAAAATGCAGGATCCGATATCCAATGGAAACATTCTTTAGGAATAAGGGGGAAATCAAGATAATCTTAAATAAAGGAAAACTGAGAGAAAGTGTTGCCATTAGATCTCCTCTAAAAGAATGGATAAAGGAAATCTGCACAATGATAAAAGAAGGGACATCAGGAAGGAAGGAAGGACTTGTTAAATAAAAATACTGGTAAATACAATAAATTTTCCTCCTCCTCTTGAGTTTTCCAAGTTATGTTTGATGATTGAAGCAAAAATTTTAACACTGTGTGATTTGGTTCTAAATGCATTAATCCAAGGAAAGCAGGAATGGCTATATTCATAAAATATAAATAAAGATATATATAAATAAAGATATATATAAATAAAATATAAAGATAAAATATACTTCAGACGCAAGAATATTAACACGATAGAGACGTTTTATAATGATAAAAGGGTCAACTCACCAAGAAGGTGTCTGAATCAAACTAAAGACCTATGAAATATGTGAAGCAAAAACCGAAAAAATGTAAAAAAATAAATCCAAAATTATTTATAATTGATAGAGCTAGAGAGAGAACCAGCAATAATATAGAAGAACTCAATACCATCCCATCAAGGTCTAAGTGACATTTGCTCAAGCAACAGTGGAATGCACATTCTTTTTAAGTGTCCATGGAAAATGTGCCCAAGTGAACCATATTCTAGGCCATAAAACAAACTTCAACAAACTTTAAAGAATTGAAATCACACAGAGTGTGTTTTATGGTCACAAGAGAATCAAACTAGGAATCAATCTTTCAAACAGAAAGATAACCAGAAAGTCTCCCAACACTTGGAAAACAAACAATACACATATAAATAACTCAGGGGTCAGAAAGGAAGTATCAAAGGAAATTTAAAAATATATTGATCTGCATGAAAATAAAAATACAACATATAAAATTTGTGGGGAGCAGCTAAAGCAGTGTTGACAGGGAAAATTATAGCATCAAATGCTTACATCAAAAAGAAACAAGGAAAAGTCCCAAATAAATAATCTAGGCTCCCATCTCAATAACCTAGCAAAAGAAAAAAAACAGTAAGACCAAAGCAAAGAGAAGAAAGGAAATAATAAAGAGCAGAAGTCAATGAATGTGAAACAGAAAAACAACAGATCAAATTAATAAGATCTGTTTCATGGAAATGGTTGTTAACAAACTTACAGTGGGACAGAAGAAGAAAGAAGAAGACACAAATTACCAATAATAGGAATAAAACAAAGGCTTTTGCTATAGACTGTCAGAGAGAAAAGTATAGGAGAACACTACAAACAACTCTACACACATAAATTTGATGACATAGAAGAAGTTGACTCATTCCTTGAAAAACACAAACTATCAAAACTCACCTAATATGAAACAGATTAGCTCTATAACCATTGAGGAAGTTGAATTCATAATTGAAACAATTCCCCCACAGAAATTTCTGGTCCCAGATGTTTCACTGGAGAATTTTAACAAATGTGTAAAGAAGAATTAATACAAATTGTACACAGTCCCTTCCAGAAAAGAGGAGGCAAAACTTCCTAATTCATTTTATGAAGCTAACATTACTCTGATAATGAAACCCAAGACAGTGCAAAACAGAGAAAAACAAAAGCTGGAAAGCAATGTTCTTATGAATATAGACTCAAAAATCTTTATAAAAATATTAGGAAATGGAATTCAACAATTCATAAAAAGAATTGTATGCCGTGGTCAAGCATGGTTTATTTCAGGGATGCAAGCTGATCCAATAATTTGAAAAATCAATGTTAACCCATCACATTAACAGGCTAACAAAGAAAGTTCGTATGATTTTATCAGTTGATACACAAAAAGCATTTTATAAATTAAAAAACCCATTCGTGTTACAAACTCTCAGAAAAATTAGAAGACAGAGGATCTTCCTCAATTTGAAAAAAGATCACCTACAAAACACTAAGTTTACAGCATACTTAATAGTGAAAGACTGACCTCTTTGCCCTGAGAATAAGACCTTAAAGGAGATGAGAATGTCTGCTCTTGCAACATCTACGTAGCATTGTACTGGAGCTTCTAGTCAGGGTAACTAGTCAATTGATTTTTGACAAAAGTGAAAAGCAATCCAGTGGAGGAAAGACAGACTTTGCAATAAATGGTGCTAGAGCGAAGGAACATCCATATGCGAATCTTGACCTGAGACTCACTCACAAGTTATGCAAAATTGAACTCAAAATTGAATGTGGACCTAAATGCAAAACTATAAAACTTTTGGAAAAAATATAAGAGAAAATCTTCAGCATCCAGGGCAAGGCAAAAAAATATTATGGTTGCCATCAAAAAGCGTGATTTCTAACAAGAAAAGTAGAGACAATGGAATTCATCAAACTGGCAAGTGTTTGCTCTGCGCAAGACCCTGTTAACACGATGAGAAAACAAGCTACAGACTTGGGGAAAACATTTGCAAACCATGTATCCAACAAAAGAATGGCATCTAACATATATGAAGAACTCTCAAAATTCAACAAACCCAAACAATCCAATTAGAAAATGTGCAAAAGATGTGAGTGACTTTTTTTTTTTAACCAGAGAGGATACACACATGCATGCATGCATGCAAAAAAAAAAAAAAAAATCTCAACATCATTAACTATGAGGCACTGTATACCCACTGGAATGCCTAAAATATGAAATGTTGGTGAGGGTGTGAAGAGAGTGGATTCCACATGTTGCAGGTGGAGATGTGAAATGGCACACTCTAGAAAAGTTTGGCAACAGGTGAAATGAACTTTAACAATATATTCTCTTGAGTCCAATATTTACATTATATTATTTCAGCATGTAATCAATATTAAAAATCAACAATGACATATTTTACATTCCTCTTTTATGCTAATTTTTCAAGTTTGGCTGTGTATTTTACACTGACAGCACATTTCAATTTGGACTAGCCACATTTTAGGTGTTCAAAAGCCATGTGGGCCTTGTGCCTAGTGTCTTGGGCACTTTGAGTTTCTATTGAGATTTGAAAGGGAGAGGAAAGCTTTAATCTCCAGCAGAAGGTGCAGTGAGTCATGTTGGCATTGGCAGACAGGAGACAGGAGGTTTTGCCAGCAGCTTCTCTGAGTCCTACAGGCAGCTGAAATCATCAGTGACAGTTTCCTGTGATCCCTGCACTTGCTGATTCCATGAACTTTAGTGGTATCTTGCCTAACCTTCACTTTCTCTACCCTTTAAATGGTTATATATGCTTCTAATGTCCTGTATTAAATCCCTTCCTACTTGAAATACCTAGAACGTTTTTTGTTTTCCCGGCTGAACCCTGACTAATAAGGCTGGCAGAGCATATTTACTTCTCAGCAAATATCCATATGCTCTCCCACATTTCCTAGCACCCTTGCAGTTATGGAACTGTGTACATGGTTCAGGCCAATATGCTGAGTATTAGTGATGGATGTTATCTGCAGTCTGGAGCTTCTAGAAGTTATGTGTGACTTGTCAGACACTTCCCCTCTGAGGCAACTTTGGTATCACATATTGATATGACAATGTCATGAGATAAAAGCCACAGGAATGCATGAATCACTGCAAGGGAGACAGATGCCCTGGAGAGCTGTCCCAACCCATGGTGGACTTTTCTTAAGCGAGAGATAAATTTCTGTTATGTTAAGCCACTGCAATTTCAAGGTTTGTTGCCATACCACAATCTAGATTATAACGGTCAATAGAGAAATTAGTCCTGCAAATAAGCACCAGTAACAAAACCCTAAAATATGTGGCACTGACTTAATATTCCTGTGAAATAAAGTGAACCAGCACGTGATTGCTTGAGAATCAGGCATATATCATGGACTAATCAATGAAATCTGATATTGTGTAAGAATGGGAAGCTGCTGGCTCTTTGGGAGGACAAGCTCAACATATTTTGAAATCAGTAATAGTGAGAGGAGAGAATTCTGGGATACCCAAACATCTACTTAAGACTTTATTTCATATACCCAAGAGTACCTTGTGTAAGAAATTTAAATTTGTGATGGGCATAAGGGCATTTCCTCATAAGTAATTTAATTCCAGAAATATTAACAAACAGAGAAAGAAGAGATATATTAAAAAAAAAAAACATTGTTAACCATAGAGGAACATTTTTTTAGAGTCAAGATTCAAAAGAAAAATTTTTAAGTTTATTTATTTATTTTGAGAGAGAGAGAGAGAGAGAGAGAGAAGGAAAGAGAGAATCTCAAGCAGGCTCCACATTGTCAGTGCTGAGCCTGATGCAGGGCTTGAACTCATGAACATGAGATCATGACCCAGGCCAAAACCAAGAGTCAGACAATCACCTGACTGAGAAACCCAGGTGCCCCTAGGGTCAAGATTTTAAAAAAGTTCCATAGATTCAGTAAATATAAGACAAGCAAATGTTTTAGCAATGAGGAGAAGCAGGAGAGGAACATGGATATGGGAAAGAGGCTGACTCGTCCTGGTATTCAGAAAGGAGATAACCAACAGGCTTGAGAAAGTCTAGAACAAAGTTGATGTCAACCATTGGTAAATTTCAAATTGATTGGTCATTAAAAGATAGATGTATTAAGTGGGAAAAAGCATTTTCTCTTCTGACAATAGATTGGGGATCACTGATTGATAAGACATGAGGCATCTCATCCAATTTGTGGATGGCACAAAATGGAAAGGATAGTCAATATTTTGGGTGAAAGAGGCAAAATTCTCAATGCCTAAGAGAAAACCATTAACATAAAATAGATTTGAAAACTACAAATTTAATAGATATAAATTTCTTTAGCCAATCCCTTCCCCCAATAAATTAAGAACAAAATAAAGGCAATTTAAATTAAGAGTTTGCAAATGTGAAGCATCTGGGATTTTATCTGGTTCTTATTAAGCGAGTCCCAAATAATCTGTTGTGAGCCCATGTACTTAAAGCACTCTTGGGCAAAATTAATTACTGTCTACAATGAAGGATGTAATAATTTCTTGCTAACCAGACCATAGCTGAAAGTGTGTGTGGTTAAATTTGTAATACTGGCAAGTTGAAAGTGAATTTTGATTCCAAGCAAGGAAAAAGTTTCTAATAATTGTTACTACTTAGTAGCGGTAGTTCTCAAGTGTCCACTCTCCTGACAAGTGGATCCATTTTCCTCGCAATATCTTAAAACTATGTAACAGATGCAAATTGAGCTGCCCAACTCTATCAAGCTATCTGCACCCGCAATCTCACCCTTCGCCTTTTCTTCCCCCCGTCAAGCTATACTAAAGTATAATTGACAAATAAAATGGTAAATTATGGAGAGTGTACCACGTGATGATTTGATAGATGTATATATCATGAAAGGATTCTTCCCACCCACATCTATCACCTCACATATTTACCTTCCTTTTTAAAATTTTTTATTTTTGGTCAGAACATTTAAGTTCTACTCACTTAGCAAATTTCAAATATATCCCACACTGCTAGCAACGATAGTCATCATGATATACATTAGATCCTCAGACCTTACTCATCTTTTGAATGTTTATGCCATCTTATGAACTTTATAAATGCAATTGCTGTAAGGCACAGAATCAAAACTAAGGCGGCCCCTCCATTTGTCACTGTCAGCTCTGAGCCCAACTCGGGGCTCGAAACCACGAACCATGAGATTATGACCTGAGCGAAAATCAAGAAATGGATGCTTGACTGATTGAGCCACCCAGGCACCCCAATAGCATCAACCTTCTTAATCCACATTCCTTATTCCTAGATTCTCCTCTACCTACAACTGTATTGCTCTACTTCCTTCCAATGAAACTTCTTGGGAGTCATTTATAGTCATCCTTTCCTTTGCCCTATTTTTTTTTTATTTTTTTTTTCAACGTTTATTTATTTTTGGGACAGAGAGAGATAGAGCATGAACGGGGGAGGGTCAGAGAGAGAGGGAGACACAGAATCGGAAACAGGCTCCAGGCTCTGAGCCATCAGCCCAGAGCCCGACGCGGGGCTCGAACTCAAGGACCGCAAGATCATGACCTGGCTGAAGTCGGACGCTTAACCGACTGCGCCACCCAGGCGCCCCACCTTTGCCCTATTTTTGTTTCTTGTTTTTATATCCATCAACACTGGCTCTTGCCAAGGTGACCATGACCTTTGCATGGAGAAATCCAATGGTCAGTTTTCTGATCTCTTTTTATTTGACTTCTTAAGCACCATTGGAAAGATGGGTTCCTCCCTTCCTTCTCAAAGCACTCTCTTCCATTGTGTTTTTATTTCTTTCCCCAAAGCAGCACTCACTTGGTTTTCTGTCTCCTCTACTGAATTCTTTTCAGGACTTTTGTTCCTCCTCATCAGTTCATTTAACCTCTGACGGTTGAAATGCCCTATGGGTTCAGCCCTAGGCTTCACCTCTGTTCTATCTCTACTTTGTTCTAGAGGACCTCATAAATTTCTAAGGCATTCATTATAATTAATGTATTAAATGACTCTCAAATTCGTATCTCTAGCTTTGACTTTTTAAAACTCTGATATTCAGGTCTGTCTACTCAACATCTCTTTTTGGACAGTTAATAGGAATATCAAACTTAGCATGGGTAATCAGGATTCTCTTTCCCTTTGTGAATCTCCCCCACCCTGCTTGTTTCCATTTCAGAAAGTGCTATCTTTCCTCTACTTGGTGATTGAAAAGCTAGGAGGAATATTTGATTCCTTCCTTATCCCAGCTCTCACAACCAAGTACTAACAAACGCTCTCGGTGTTTCCTCCAAATAGATGCCCATGAAATCTAGTTCTTTCCAGTTCCTTTCCGGAGACTCTCATCTGGAGTCAGGACTATTTCACAGTTTCCCCAGCAGATGGTCAACTAGCACCCTAGCCAACTTACAATCTCCTTTCTCCACAGTTGCTGGAGTGGTAGTCAAAAAACCCTCAAAAGTCTTCCCGCCGCACTTAGGAAAAAAAGTTCATACTTCTTACATGAGAGAGAGTATCTTAATATGCCAAACTCTCTTTTCTGCCCCATGCTCTACTACTCCTGCCTTCTCTCACTACAGTCTAGCCTCACCGGCCCTCTTTCTTTCTGAACCTCCTACAAGCCCAGCTCCATCCTGGCTTAGGGCCTTTGTATTTGTCGCTCTTCCTGGTCTTGTGGAATGAGCTTCTAATCTTTCATGTTTCAGCTCAACCTCACCTCCTTAGAGAGGTCTTCTTTGGCTACCGTCTAAAATAGCATTCCCACCCCTATTCCTGCCCCAGTCCACACATATCACATATGTTTTGATATGTCTTTATATTGTCTTTGTAGCACTTGTAGCAGCTGAAATTTTCTTATTCATTTTTTAGAAATATAACCTACCAGGTTACTTCCTTCTTACCCAAATTGTTAGTGGTTCTATGGTGTCAAATGGAAAAGTCCAGTCCCTTCTGAGTGTCATCCAATATTTCCATGATATGGCCTATTTGAGATTTCCTCATCTTCTGCTTATGCCTATTTACTTGCCCATGAACCCTATCCTATTATATCATACACTCCACCCGATATCCTTCCCCTGGGTACACTGAACAAGTACTTTCTCTTTATCCGTCAAGTGACACTTATCCGTCTTTCCAGGCTCAGCTCAAACGCTACCCTTTGGAGTCCCAGGAATTGCCATTTATTCTTCATCCTGTACTCACAGAGCTTTACATATGCACCTTTTGCATAGCATGGCCCCGTGTCCATCTGCCTTAAATTTCCCATTTCTCAAGAGCAGGAGAACAGTTTATTCATCTGAGTATTCTCACCACTCACACGGATTTGGGCACAAAGTACATGTTTTTAAAACATAGGTGACACATACTTTTCATAACCCTTCCTAGCCTGAATACTCTTGATTTCTCTTCTTTGGATGGATGGTTGTGGTTTGCCCATCTTAATCTTGAAGGGTGAGCCTCAGAAAATTGTAATTAAATTTGTCACAAATGATTTATATCTATATCCCTGGCACAGAGTAGCAACCCAACAAATGTTCACATTGCACAAGAATGAGCACAACACTATATAGTACACGTGGACCCACTAATCCCACTAGAACAGGATTTCTACCTTTCTTCTCAATCCATGTGTACAATTTGTGAAGCCTGGTCAAATATCACAAAGAGATTTTAATATTTTAGTAATATACAATATGTCATTATAACATGCCTAACTACTAAGATCGCTATTTATCAGCAATCAATAAATACCTCTTCAACACCCATTACGTTCTATACACTCTACTAAGCGTTCAAGTTGAGAGAAGAGATGGCATCAGCAAGGCTAGGCTTGCTGTGGCAACAAAACTAAGTACAAAAGAGGTTTGGAAGTATGTTTCCAGGAAGAAGAAAATCAGTCGGAATAGTTTCTGCTACACAGACAGGGCCAGAGCCTCCTGGATAGGCCAATATGCGTTAAGATGCTTTCAGTCTGATCCCACTATTTTCCTCGAGACAATTCGGATTATTAAGCACAAGTTTTTCTTTTCCTACTTAAAAACATATGCCAGAATAATTAATCACATGGTAGAAGAAACTTCAGGAAAAATCCTTAAACCGCTCGGGGAAAACTTTTCAAGAAGGGGCACACGAACTACAGCCTGTGAGTTTGAATCGGGGCTGCTGTGTTATTGGACAGCAAACTCAGCCTGGTTTTCACATCAATAAATGGTTGAAAAACATCGAAAGAAGACTATTTCATGACACATAAAAACTGTATGAAATTCAAGTTTCAGCGTCCATACACAAAGTTTTATCGAAAAACTGTCCTGGGGGCGCCTGGGTGGCGCAGTCGGTTAAGCGTCCGACTTCAGCCAGGTCACGATCTCACGGTCTGTGAGTTCGAGCCCCGCGTCGGGCTCTGGGCTGATGGCTCAGAGCCTGGAGCCTGTTTCCGATTCTGTGTCTCCCTCTCTCTCTGCCCCTCCCCCGTTCATGCTCTGTTTCTCTCTGTCCCAAAAATAAATAAACGTTGAAAAAAAAAAATAAATAAATAAATAAAAAAAAAAAAAAAAAAAAAAGAAAAACTGTCCTGTACGTACATTTGTATATCATCGAGGGCTGGTCTTGTGCTATAGCCGTAGAGCTGATGATTGTGATAGAGACCACATGTCCAGCCAAGCCTAAAATATTAACTGTCGTGTTCTTTGCAGAAAAAGTTTGCCAAGCTCTGTGCAGAGGCATTTGAATAGCATATATTTTAGTGTTGACAGTTAGTACCTTACTTGTAAGTCATCCTAGTGTTTGTATTCACTTTACAGGGGTAGGTTCCAGAAAGCAGCTGGCCTTGATGATGGAAAAACAAAAATTCACACACTAAAGAGCCCAGAGTACAGATGAAGATGCTTTCAAACCAAAGAGATCAGTTTAGGCAAAGAGGATTATTTACGTACAGATTATCAGAAGAAACAAAGGTAAGGCCTGGTGCTTCTCTGCTCAGATTATCTGTCAGGAACTTAGAAAGGGGTGTTACTCAGTACCAAAGCAAGGCCTTCCGTACAGTGGTACTTCAGCTGCGGCCCTCAACATTTTCTAGACGCGGAGACCTGGAAGCGGGGCTCATAAATCAGAACTCCAAAGTTTCCTAAGACAGATGAGTCCCTGTCAGAAACAGTGAGAGTAAGCACCACCGAACTACAGCCATCCCAACATACGAACCAGGTTTCCAAAGAATGTCTAGTAGATATTTTAGTTCAACTGTTTTTATTGTATAAGCCTTTTGACTGAGTGTCTAGAGTAAATTATTTCTCTCAAGACGTTCTGCAATTTAGAATTCATTAGTTCACACTGGCCACATTTAATGAATTGCCTAACGTATTCAAATGACAATGTGGATCAACAAAGCCAAAGCGACTTATTTTTCTTTTCGAGGAAACTTGACTGTGTTATGGAAATAGATGCAAGACTGCAACCCAGGGACAATTCCCTGCTTGATCTGTACTGAATTGTTTCCTTTGAATCTTGCTTTCAAATTTCAATGAAACACTTACCATGAGTTTGAATTTTTTTTTCATTTACAACTATGAATTTTTTTTTCATTTACAACTATGTGTAACTGTGAATATATATGGTGATACATTTTTATTATTGCAAATTGCCTTGTTAGTGTAAATGAGACCCATCACTGTGTTTTCAATAAAAGTTCTAAAAATGATGGAGCCTTTTGCTCATTTCTGTGTCATCGCTTACCCCTAATTACTACTGTGATGTCTTCATTTCCAAATAGAACCCTGATTGCATTCTTGCTGTGACAAGTTCATCCAGTCTAGTGAATGAGGCTGTAACAGGGATCTGGGATCAAAAAATTGGAGTTAAATTTCTATTTCTGCTCCTAACATTAAGTAAAGCTTTAAGTTTACTTTTAAATCTCACACCTCCTGGTATGGATTTATCATGGCCCAGATGGATGAGTGATAGGTTTGCTCATTTTGTTTTCATTTTTGGATTGGGCCATTTTGATGGAAGAAAGACAGAAGTGATTTTTAATTCAATAGGATGCCCTAATTTTAGATCTTTTAGGGCAAAAATATGCCTGCTAAAGTTTCTATGGAGAGACCTTAGTTATGGGTATTCAGGAACTTTGTTTTTATGTATATAGAATATTTTTAAATGATGAAAATACTGGAGGTCCTTTTGGGGGGGAGGGAAACAGTCATATTTATTGTTTGTTGCCTATCATGACCAACTATCTCAAAATGAAAGCTCCTGTTACTGAAGTTGGGAGCTTTATTGTGTTTTAGGACTTTTATTTTGACTCTCTCTGCTGATTCATTTTAAAGTTTATCTTACTTCCCAGTCATCCACATCTTCTCAACACCCATACCATTCCAACTGTTATTAAATGTGAGCACAAATGGGCTATTCTCATTTTTATTAGTATGTAATTATATTTGGGCCAAATATTTGTTTGATAGGAGAGTTAACAGATTTGACATCTCAATTTTGAGAAATGAATGGGGGACTACAAGTTCATGAGAGCTATGGTTAAAAAAGAAAAAGACCTAGAAAAAATAGAAAAAAAAATCATCCTAAATTTCTTTTGGATGTAACCATGAAATATCTTGGAATTTTATAAAATTCAAAGGTAAAGTACGGGAAATGCTGGCAAATTGTTCAGAGTAGCTGAAATTATGCATTACAAATATTTGTGTGTGTGTGTGAAATAACTGACATTTTGTGAGGATCAAAATTACCACAGAAATTTGGCCAAGTCAGCATCAAATGATTTCACACAATTATTGAACTTTTCTCTGTTGGAGATGTTCCCGGCCAAATCCTTCCTTTTTGGAAATTTCCTGGAGCTCCCACGTCTGCTGCAGAATAGCACTGAATGTCTCTCATCCAACGACTGAGGAAGACATTAGTGGCTCCTTTTAGTTTTTAGCCAAGCCTTTATATTTTACCTCAGGACAAACTCCTCAGTTGTTTACTCTACCCTTGGTTTTTGCGTGTTTGAGTGGCTTTCTGAAGAGGCCTCTAAGACTGACCTTTCTCACCCCTTCACTTGACTAATTCTGCATGTCAATCTCTAGAATGGTGCTTTCTGCTAGAGCCTTGATGATGATGGAAATGTTCGACACCCGCATTGCCCAATATGGTAGCCACTACCCATGTGAGGCTCTTGAACACTTGAAGTACACCAGATAAATGAAATTTTAAGTTTAATTTTCATTAGTTATAACGTAACTAGTCACATGTGTTTTCATCAGACAGCAGAGCTCTGGATGGTTTCTTTCCATCCAGACTCTGCAGCCTTTTTAAAAGCTAGATTATAAACTCCATGAATACAGGTATGTGTCCTGTTGCTTCCCTAATTATGGCCTACCATGACCAAATGTAAAACAATGCAACAATAAGTGAACTCCTAATGTCCTCTTCTTAGAAGGACACAGTCACATTGGATTAGGGTCTAAGAATCTCATTTTAACTAAATGACCTCTTATAAAGGTTCTCTTTCTAAGTACAGTCACATTCTGAGGTACAGACATACCTCAAAAATATTGCAGGTTGACTTCCAGACCAGCACCTTAAAACACATCCACACGAATCACATGTGATTTGATTTTCCAGTGCATATCAAAGTTATATTTACACTATACTGCAATCTATTACTTATGCAACAGAATTATGTCTAAAAAACAATGTATAGACTTTAATATAAAGATACTTTATTGCCAAAAAAAATGCTAACTATTGACTGAGTGGTTAGCAAATCATAATCTTTTCCTGGTGGAGTCTTTTGCCTCAATGTTGATGGCTGCTGACTGATCAGGGTGGTGGGTGCTGAAGAATGGGGCTACTGTGGCAATTCCTTAAAATAGGACAACAGCGAAGTTTGCTGCACTGATTGACTCTTCCTTTCATAAACATTTTCTCTGTTGCATGTGATGCTATTTGATAGTGTTTGAACTTCTTTCGAAATTGAAGTCGATTATTTCAAATGTTGCCACTGCTTTATAAATGAAGTTGATTTAATACTCTAAAGTCTTTGTTGTCATTTCAACAAGCTTCACAGCATCTTCACGAGGAACAGATTCCATCTCAAAAACCCACTTTCCTTCTTTATCCATAAGAAGCAACACCTTATCCAACCAAGTTTGATCACAAGATTGCAGCAATTCGGTCCCATCTTCAGGCTTCACTCCTAATTCTAGTTCTGCTATTTTCACCACATCTGCAAGTCACTTTCTCCACCGAAGTCTTGAACCCTTCAAAGTCATCCATGAGAGTTGGAGTCAACTTCTTCCAAATTCCTATTCATGTTGATATGTTGACCTCTTCCCATGAATCACAAATGTTCTCAATGGCATCTAGGATGGTGAATCATTTCCGAAAGGTTTTCAGTTAACTTTGCCCAGATCCGTGAGAGGAATCACTATGGCAAATATATCCTTACAAAATGTATTTATGAAACATGTACTGCAAGTCGAAATGGCTCCTTGATCCATGGGCTGCAGAATGGATGTGGTGTTTGCAGGCATAAGAACAACATTAATCCCACTGGGTGGCCAGGTGCACTGTCAACGAGCAGTAATATTTGAAAGGAATCTTTTTTCATGACCAAGTGGTCTCAACAGCGGGGTTACAAGATTCAGGAAATCCAGTTGTAAACAGATGTGCTGTCATCTAGGCTGTGTTGTTCCACTTACAAGCACAGGCAGAGTAGATTTGGGGTAGTTATTAGGGATCTCAGGATTTTTGAAATGGTAAATGAGCACTGTCTTTAACTTTTTAAAAACATATAATTTATTGTCAAATTGGTTTCCATACAACACCCAGTGCTCATCCCAACAAGTGCCCTCTGCCCTGCCCATCACCCACTTTCCCCTCTCCCCCACCCCCATCTACCCTTAGTTTGTTCTCAGTCCTTAAGTGTCTCTTACGGTTTGCCTCCCTCCCTCTCTGTAACCTTTTCCCCCCTTCCCTTCCCCCATGGTCTTCTGTTAAGTTTCTCAAGATCCACATGAGTGAAAACATATGGTATCTGTCTTTCCCTGCCTGGTTTATTTCACTTCACATGACACCCTCCAGTTCCATCCACATTGCTGCAAATGGCCGGATTTCATTCTTTCTCACTGCCAAGTAATATTCCATTGTATATATAAACCACATCTTCTTTATCCGTTCGTCAGCTGATGGACATTTAAGCTCTTTCCATAATGTGGCTACTGTTGAAAGCGCTGCTATAAACATCGGGGTACATGGGCCCCTATGCCTCAGCACTCCTGTATCCCTCGGGTACGTTCCCCAGCAGGAGCAGTGTCTTCAACTTAAAGTCACCAGATGTGTTAGACCCTAACCAGAGAGTCAGTCTGTCCTAAGCTTTAAATCCAGGCATTAACATCTCCTCTCTGCCTGTAAAGGCCCAAGATGGTATCTTCTTCAAATAGAAGGCTGTTTTGTCTACACCAAAAATCTTTTTTTTTTTTAGTATAGCTACCTTCATGAATTATCCTAGCTAAATATCCTGGAGAACTTGCTGCAGCTTCTACACCAACACCTGCTGCTTCACTATGCACTTCTCTGTTTTGGAGATGGCTTCTTTTTTTTTTTAATTTTTTTTTTTAACATTTATTTATGAGACAGAGAGACAGAGTATGAATGGGGGAGGGTCAGAGAGAGAGGGAGACACAGAATCTGAAACAGGATCTAGGCTCTGAGCGGTCAGCACAGAGCCTGAAGCGGGGATCGAACCCACGGATCGCGAGATCATGACCTGAGCCGAAGTCGGACGCTCAACCAACTGAGCCACTCAGGCGCCCCGGAGATGGTTTTTTTAAACGTCAACAACCAACCTCGGCTAGCCTCACACTTTTCTTCTGCAGTTTCCTCACCTCTCTCAGTTGTCATAGAATTAAAGAGAGTCAGGGGCTTTGCTTTGGATCAGGCTTTGGTTTAAGGGAGGGTTGGGGCTGGTTTGGTCTTCTATCCAGACCACTCACACTGTCTCCACATCGGCATGAAGGCTATTTCCCTTTCTTATCATCCGTGCGTTCACTGGAGAAGCACTTTTTTTTTTATTAATTTTTTTTAACGTTTATATTTTTATTTTTGAGACAGAGAGAGATAGAGCATGAACGGGGTGGGTCAGAGAGAGAGGGAGACACAGAATCCGAAACAGGCTCCAGGCTCTGAGCTGTCAGCACAGAGCCCGACGCGGGGCTCGAACTCACTGGCCGCGAGATCGTGACCTGAGCTGAAGTCGGACACTTAGCCGACTGAGCCACCCAGGCGCCCCATGGAGAAGCACTTTTAATTTCCTTCAAGAACTGTGCCTTGGCATTCACAACTTGGTGAACTGTTTCCTTCAAAAGGCTTAGCGTTCTGCCTATGTTGGCTTTTAAGACCCATCTTCCTTACTAAGCTTAATCATTCCTAGCTTGTGATTTAAAATGAGAGACATGGGACTCTTTGTTTCACCATTATAAGGTTATTAACTAGCCTAATTTCAATACTGCTTTGCCTCAGGGAATGGGGAGGCGTGAGGAGAGGGAGAGATGGGGAAGGCCAGTTGGTGGTGGAGTAAGAACACGTACAACATTCATAGATTGTCTGCCATCTTACATGGGTGTGGTTTGTGCTGTCCCCAAACAACCACAAAAGTTAGAAATCGCTGATCACACATCACTTAACAAATATAATAATAATGACAATGTTTGAAACACTACAAACATTCCCAAGATGTGGCACAGAGACATAAAGTGAGTAAATGTTGAAAAACTGGCACAGACAGACGTGCTCAAGACGGGCTTGCCACAGACCTTCAATATGTAACAAATGCAATATCCTAAGGCAAAGCACAAGAGAACGAGGTACGCCCATCCCAGGAATTAGGACTTTGGCATATGGATTTGTAGGCAGGGGCCACAATTCAGTCCATAATAACTGTCTAAATACAAACCATTGGCAAGCTGTTAGAAGAAATAACAGTTCTCTAACATTGCTAGATCAAAGATAAACACATAAAAACGCAAAAATATTCCTATATATGAGTCTTATCAATTTATTACAAAGGCACAGAGTCATAAGGGTAGCAAAAATGTAAGGTACCTACAAACAAATCTACAAAACGTAGAAATTGTATGCAAGGTCACGTGACAGAGACCATTAATATCTATCTTTTTTTTTTTCCTTATTAATATCTGTACTTTTTTACTCATGAATAAAGGCTCTTGTATTACTGTGGGGAGCAAGAGGTCGGGTTACAAGACCACATTTTCCAGTCCCCCTTGCAGTCGAGTAGAGACAGGAGACTATATTCTTGCTAGTAGCATGTAAGGTAAGTTACTGGGTGTCCCTTCTGGAAAGGCTCCTTAAAGGGTGACAGACAGATCAAGCTGTGTTGCCTTCTCGCCTTTCTGACCGGTATACATGAGACATTTGGAGCTCCAGGAGCCAATAGATGACAAGATAACTTTGAAGACAAAGCCATGTGCTAGGATTGTTGCAGAAAATTAGAAGAAGCCTGTGGCCCGGGTGACAGTAGGGCTGCCACACTTGCCCTGGACTGACCACCTCCAGATTTAATTTATGTGAGAGGGAAAAATAAACGCTTTTGTTTCAGTTTCTGTTATTTTAGGTTTTCTGCTTTATCTAGTTCAATGAATCCCAACTCACACAATTATCAAGGACATAAAGGAAGACCTGAACAAAAGAAGAGATATTCAAGGATGTGGACAGAAAGTGTCAATGACATAAAGTTGCCAGTTCTTCCCAAATTATGAAATGGCTGGAATACAAGCAAAATCCCAACAGCTATTCGTGGAAGTTAATAATTCACAGGTTTTTTTAAAATTTTTTTTAATGTTTATTTATTTTTGAGAGAGAGAGACAGAGCATGAGTGGGGGAGGGGCAGAGAGAGAGAGAAGGAGACACAGAATCTGAAGCAGACTCCAGGCTCTGAGCTGTCAGCACAGAGCCCGACGCAGGGCTCGAACCCACAAACCGTGAGATCGTGACCTGAACCAAAGTCGGATGCTCAGCCGACTGAGCCACCCAGGCGCCCCAATAATTCACATTGTTAATTACAGTTACCTGTAGTTCATTTGGGTGAGCAAAGCAACATGGGTATCTAAATAGTTTTGAAGGCAATATCAATGGTAGGATGGGAGGAGCATACTGTATAGGGAATCTAGCATGATTACAAAGCTATAACAATAAGGCTTTAGTAAACATAGCTTTAGTGCCATATTGTGGCATAAAATAGAAGAGATAAGTAGAGAGCATCTGTATTGACGTGAGGGAAAGAGGGATTACTCGGTCATCTGGAAAAATGGTTACCCGTTAGAAAACCAGTGGCAATCCTGTAGCGACTTCACATCAAAAAGTCCAGTTGGATCAGATACTTACATATGAAAGGAACACATTTTTATGACCTCAGAGTTGAGAAGAATTTTAAAAATAAAACATGAGAAGAAAAAACCCTCATTTTCAAAATTTAAAAAATCCATGCACAGTGATAAAACACAGACTGTCCAGAAAAGAAATCGCAACACATATAACAAATGATTATCATTCAGAATATATGAAGAACTCCTAAAATCAGCAAGGAATCAAAGTACATAGACAAAGAAAAAAAGACACAGATGTGATTCCAAATCTCACAGCTCACAGATATGAAAGAAAACATGAATGGCCAATAAGCATATTAAAAAGGGCTGATCTCCATGATAATCAGGATAATACAAATTTAACATCTATTTTCGGCTTACCAAGTTTTCAAAAAATTAAGAAATCTGACAATATCAAGAGGACAGATGAGGAGGATTAGGGTGACCATATATCACGGATGGGAGTGTGTGGGGAAGAGTGTAGAGGTCACAGCCATTCTGAAGAGCAACTTTGCAATAAAGGGTACAATTGAGACTGCATTCCCTTCCCTTGTTGCCTGCAACCCCACTTCTAGAAATGTCTACCAGAGAAACTCTAGTGTGTGTTCACTGGAAGATAGGTACAAGAAGGTTCACATCATCCTTGGTACAGTGAAAAGCTGGAATAAATTAAATACTTGTTAACAAAAGAACACGCCAATGAATTTCACCCAATCCATGAAATAAAATATGATACAGTAATGAAAACGAATGACATGGCATGTAGCAATATGGATAAATCCCAAAATATTGAAAACAGTCATGGGTATAATATATAAAGTAAAATGCTGCTTTTGTAAAACTTAAAACACTCAAGAACTGTGCCTCAAATTTATGGACACTTAGATATGTAGTAATAGGATCGATATCTGCTTGAGAATGATAAACCTAAAATTCAGAATAGTGGTTACTGTGGAAAATGTTGAGATTGGGCTCTAAATAAATCTGTCAAGTTTTATTTTCTGAAAAACTTGAAATAAATATAGCAAAGTATTAGGACCTGATGAAAGACAGTACTATATATATATATATATATATATATATATATATATATATATATATATACATATATACATATATATGTGTATATATATATACACACATATATATGTATATATATATGTATGTATATATATGTATATATATATATACACACATATATACATATATATACACTTTTCTGAATATTTGAAATATTTTTCAAATTATTACTATTTTAGAAAGTTTAAAAAACCATTTAAACTAGGATTGTAACATTCAAAATGAAAGATTTTTGCCTATCCACATCTCACAAGTATGTCAGGAAGAGTGAATTTATAGAAATTGTGTTTGTGCATGGAGATTGGGCTAGGCTGAAAGTCTGTAAATATTCCCAAACCGATTTTAGTCCTTTGACCCAGAGTTTTGCACATTTAGTCTGTGTAGTGAAGGGAGGGGGACACGACAGGTAAATCGAGACTGGGGGTGGGGGGGGGGTGACAAAAGACGATGTGGCTGAATTTACCTGAAATATAAAATCCAATTCTACCTTTTCCACAGAAATGAAGCCAGGATGTTTAACAGTGACACAATCATAAAAGCTACAGTTCTGGCACAGTTGAAGAAGTTCTGGTGATATCAAGTTTAGAAATAATAGCAACTTCCTTTCCTATAAGATTTATGCACCAGGCAGCATGCTAGGTGAGGTATATTTTTGATTCACAGATAATAATATCCATTATATAGATGAGAAAACTGAGACCCATCTGTGCACGATCACCCAGGTGTTCAGGGGCAGAGCCTGCCTTCCTTCACACACAGGGTTTTTGATGACAAATGAAGGCTCTTTCATGATTCTGCAAGACGGCTTTAGCAGTCTTCTTAAATAGCTTTGATTTCATATCCAGAGCGCTTGGTCCTGTTCTCCTCAGAACTGGTGTTTCTAGGCCTCCAATGATCTAAACTCTTCCCATCAAATAAACATTCTTTTAAGGCCCATTGAACACGAATTCACTTTCCCCCGTTTTTAAGACCATTGTCTTGTATGGGAAAGCTTCTATATCGGTTGACCTTCCCTGTTATTACATTTTCCAGGCAAACAAGGAACGGGTTCCTTGTTCCATGTGCTAGAACTCACAAACTTTAAATTCAAGGGCAGAAAAGGAAGAAAGAAAGGAAGAAAGGAAGAAAGAAAACGAAAAAGTGAAACTTCCAATTAGTTTCTTTCCACTTATTGTTCTTTGGCATGCCAATGATTTTAGATAATCATATGCCTTTACTCAAAATGGCTTTTACAGGGAACATCTCCAAATCTATAACCAGCAACTGAATTTATCAAACCATGGAGGGGTGGGGGAGAAGATGAGAAGACAAGAGAAACATATGCAAACATGCACACCAGATCATGTATATTTTAAATACTCAGGCAGGACCACACCCATTTTGTCATCTAAGAGCTCAACTCACTTTCGCAAAAGGTAGATTGAAAAAAAAAATCCATCAACAATCTTATTTCTTTACTGCTAACCACTTGAAAAATTCTGTTGACATTATATGGTTATATTCTCAGAGGAATTCTCCCCCTCTCCAAGATTAATTTTCATTTTTCTCAGATGTATTTTCTGCATAAACCCAAGCAAAACAACATTCTAGATGCTCATGGAAAATTCTCTTTCTCCCTCTGCAAATATTATGCTGAAATCTGTCATTCACTCTATGTCCCAAATCAACAAATGGTAAATATTTCAATATAGTTGTCTGGTATATTTTGGTACCTTCCTCTCTAAATTCCTTTTAAAGAAAAAGTATGCCCTTCAGTTAACTAAAGGTATCTGCAAAGAAACTAAAAACAGTCTGGGGAAAAAAATGTCTTTGTTCTCCTTTATTGTCTCACACAAGGACCTTTGTACTTACAATGATGCTGTAGAAATGTCTTTGTGTTTTATCAATAATACATGGAGGCTCAGTTTATTTCATTTTATGTTGTTTTTACTCTGCTTGGTAAATAGCACTCTCTTGACTTTCTCATTTTAATCAAACTGTAGAATACTAATAAAACAAATCCAAACTAATAAAGCCAATTTCCTCTACCTTAATCCTCTTAAAGTTATCAGGGGTCCACGTTCCTAGGTATGAATAGTACAATCAGACATAAAGTAAAAAGATAAAATATTGATAAAGGTATTAATAACATACAAAGTGTTAAGACGAAAACAGTGACAAAAGCTGTACTGAACTTGATGATTATTCAAGACGCATGTTGGGTGGAGACTCCAGTCACAGGAAATATCTAATACAGTTGAACCTCTATGACCTCTGCACGAATCTTATTTCAGCATTCGTAAAACGGATTTTTAAAGTTTTATTTTTACGCTGACTGATTTGATTTGAAAAAGATTTCAACCTGCAAACCACAAATTTGATAATTGTTTTCTTGAGTGCTTAGGACGAATGAACCACTCTGGAGATTCTTTGCTTTTCACAAAGAAGAATTTCCTCTAAAATCTAGTTAAGTTTAATTATAGCAGTCCGGGTGTGATTTCTGTTTATATCCTTCCACTTGAATCTGCTCTGGCTGGGTTTGGGTCAGAGCTATTTCTAGGAAATGCCTGCTACTTTTTCTCAAACTAAAACTTCTTTGCGTGTTTCTTTTTCCTGCTTGAGGTCTTTGTTCCTTTAATATGAAAACAGGTAATTCGTGTGCACGTCTATAGCTGGAACCGTTGGCATGACACCTGCCATAGCTAGTTCTAAAGGAGACTGGTGAGTGTGTGATTATGATAAGTATTCTTGTTCAACTATGAAAGCCACTACATTAGTTAAGACTCTTCAGTTCCAACGTGGTTTAAACCACGATCCAGCGTGGTTTAAACCAAACCAACCAAATGCATGATGGTGATAAAGGGATATCGTGGATGTATAGGCAGGAAATCTGTGGGGTTTCGGGAAGCACTAGTCCCCAGTTTTCAAAGCCAGCCTGGAACCCATGGAATATTCTCTCCCACTTTCATGGCTGGTCCATTCTCTCCATCTGTTCCAATTTCTTCCTTCTCCCCAAACAGCTTTATCCGCTACCCAATGCAGACTGAAGGTGGTCCTCAGCAACTCCCAATGTCACAGACAACAGTTACTTTCTCATGGAGAAGTGACTATTCTCTTATCTCTAGCTCTAAATTACTAGGAATCTGATGCGAGTCCAATTTGGTACAAATTCTCACTCCTTACAGTCCAGTTTTCCAGCAAAACGCAACTGGGAGATCAGGGACCCATCTTAAGAGGCCCCCAGGGGTAGATGAGGGTGACAGCTAAGAGTACTTGTCGAGAGTTTGGTAGTTGCTCTATGCAGTTGCCCCGTTACTAGGTGAGGAGGAAAGAAATTATACACGTGACAGCCTAATGAGGCTGGGATGAGTGATCATCCCACTAGCACATGACCACACAAGTCTCGTAAGCTTCAGGAATAACTCGACTGCTATCTTGAGATGTTTAGTTCAACAGGCGGTAGTGCCTGGAGCAGTTCATAGTTCTTCACAAAGGGTGGGATCTGATCAGCAGAATATCCCTGGTTTGAGGATTAAATTTTGTCCAGGTCTGAGATGGCAAGTTGGTATTCCTCCAGCGAGAAGATGCTGGATTCTAAACACGTGAGTCCTCTAAAAACTTGTGAATTTTATTCCAGAAACTAAAGTTGAATCCGATTTCCCAAAGGAGATTAAAAAAATTTTTTTTTTAAACATTTATTTATTTTTGAGAGAGAGAGAGAGAGACAGAGTGTGAGTAGGGGAGGCGCGGAGAGAGGGGGAGACACCCAATCTGAAGCAGGTTCCAGGCTCTGGGCTGTTAGCACAGAGCCCAACATGGAGCTCGAACTCACGAACCACTAGACCGTGACCTGCGGCAAAGGCAGAAGCTTAACCAGCTGAGCCGCCCAAGTGCCCCTGATTTCCTCAAAGGAGACTTTATAGTGGAAAATTTCAGTCGTCATTGTGTTCAGACCAAAAAACTCATACCCACAAAAAAACTAAAAACAAAACTAAAAAAAAAAAAAAAATAAAAGATTTGGATTATATTACACAAGTCTTGGTTCCCAATAAAAGTATCTTTCCTTTCTCTGCGAAAAGATCAAGTTCAAAAAAAAAAAAAATCCTCTGGACTACTCCATCAAAATTCATGCCTTTGTACCAATTAAAACCAACCCCGAATCCAAACTCCAATCATTCCTCGTGCCGCGATTTCGTTTTTCCCCTCACCCAAAGTAGGCACTAGGAACGTATGAGGGCAAATGCCGGGAGGGAGATATTGGCAACTTACCTCAGAGAAACCAACAGGGATACATACATCTGCTAAAATAAATGTTTTCTTCTCGACTCTTTTTCCAGGGAGGAAGGAGTTCCTTTGCCTCTGCGTGGGCCGATCCGTGTTGCTGCTCCATTGAAAGCAGGGAGCGCATCATTGGCTTTGGTCTGTAACCAGCAGTGAGATCTTCCTTTTCTGCTCTTCTCCTGTACGGTATTTAGCGCAATTGTACACCACAATTCTATGTAACGGTCACGATAAGGAAGACAAATGGGCCTACAGAGGCGTCCTGTAATTCATCGAGATGCACGGGGCCTCATGGGAGCCACATGCCCCGTCTACCGTTTTCTTCAGAGGTGTATTATATTTTGTAATTGTGCATTTGTGGTGTGTGATTGTTGGATCAACGTCTGTCTTCCTACCAGACTGTATGTTCCCCGAGGATAGGGACTCAATATATCTTGCTGTTTGGGGGCAAGTAAAACCGAAAGCCCCGTGCAGTGCCTGCAATGTGGTTTAGTATGTAACCTGCTTATCTAAGTTTCTCACCTATTAAAAAAAAGGAGGCTATCCATCTCACAAATATGCTGTGAAGACTGGTATGAGTTACACATAAAGCACCTAGAAACAGTGCAGGCACATAGTAAGTGCTATATAAGTGTTTATTAAATGAATAACAGACTGTCAAATAATTGCAAAACAATTGTTTACCACACAATACAGAAAAATGAATGAGAGAGACATTTACAATTTCATAAGATCTGAAGACTGGTATATAGTTTTATATTTTGGGTTTTTTTTTATAGTTTTATATGTCGCCCCCATACTCCACTCGATTCTTCTCCTCCTTCCTATTATTTTGGCAAACATTTAAACCTAGAGCATTATTTTTTTGTCCCCAAGTGGGTCAGAAAGCTTTCTGCTCTAATATGGGTGGATCTTAGTTTGCTCTATGCCATCAGTAGGAGAGAGAAACATTGGTATGTTTTCAATCATCAGTTGTCTCCAGACATAAGAAAAATTACTGTGTCGTAGTAAATTTAATTTTAATTTCATCAAAAAGGGAATACATTTCAATACAGAAATTTTTCAAAAAAATGTTCAAAGAAAAATAAAACACAACACCCTTAATCATATTACTTTGAGAGAATCACTGTTTTGTAAAAAAAAAAAAAAATGTTATGTTATATCCCAGGTTAAAAATAAAAACACATTCACCTAAAAATTGAGGTTATAGTAAACATTTAATTCTACTGTATTCCTCATTACACCAGGAGCATTCCCCCATGTTATTAAATAGTCTTCAAAATGAGAAATTTTAAATGTGTGTGGATTTCCTATCACATGGATAATTTATTTTATGCTGCAAGATTTTTGGAAATACAGGATGCTTGTGATTTTTCTATTAGAAATCATGCTGTGATCAGCATCTTCACAAGGGGGCAAAGGGGGCTTTACCTGAAAATATTAATAAACAGGAAAGGGAAAAATGCCCACAGAAGAGAAATCCCTGCCTTGGTATTAACCTAGAAGCCCAAGGAATATTTATTTCTGGTTTCAGACTTGCCCATCAAATTTTAGTAAGTTCACGTTTAATCTTTTAACCTTCATATTCTTGCCAAGTATTCAAAAAATGCTGAAAATAAGTTCACAGGGCCAGGATCACCGTCTCTGCTCAAGAAAGACATGCTGAATGACTGACCCCTATTTGCTTTCTCCGTGAAAAGTTTTAGAATTGAATCCATAAAGCAAGCTCCAGAAAGAGAGGGCAATTGGAAGATCAAGATATTGGAGCAGAGCTGAAAGCTATTCAAAGAATAAAAGGGAAGATGCGTGGCTGAGAAATTTCACTTTTCAACAAATCCTTAAGAATCAGGAGATCTGAGCTGTTGGTTTAATGAACACTTAAGAATTAATTAGCGCTTTCACACAGGGTCAACAATATGAGAGGTGAAAGGTTATGGATTCTTACCTTATTTTGTCAGAAGTGGACTACAGAGGTGCAAAGTTTAAATAATTTTCCTAAGGGGTCACGTGGAATAAAATCTAAATGCTTGACTCAGGTTTACCAAACCTAACTCCCTGCTATTGTTCCCTGGCACCGTCCCCCTCCCCTTCCCCCCGTTCGTTCCAGTAAGAGCTAGGTTCCAGGTACACTGGCCCCCGAAGACCGGGATCTTCAGGGGGGCCCTTCCGGATGGCAGCCAATCACTGCCCACACACCACCCCAACTTCTCTCTCCTCCAACACCCCTCCACTCCCTCCCTCCTTGCTACTCCGCTTGCTTCCTTTCCTTCCCTAGTAAGAAAAAGAGAAGCGACAAAGAGGGAAATTAACAGACCCCTACTAACCCGTGCACTCACTTTCCAGCCTCTGCACCCACGTATTTTGCCTGGTTCCATGATCGATATGCAGTTAACATAGCCTGTTCCCGTCTAAAGCCACCCTTTCTCCAGTACACTAGCTCGACCCCTCTTGCCTACTCCAGGACTCTGTCCCAGCAATGCTTTCTTCAGTCTTCTGCCTCCTCAGTTTTTCCTCTCTACCTGGTCAATCTCATCCACAGGCAAACACAGGTTGTTACTTCCCTCATATTATAAAATCTAAAAAACAAATTAAAAAAAACCCTTCTCTTGGCTATCCTTGCCCTGCTTACTACTCTGCTTTCCGTTTCAGCAAAGCTCCTTAAAGAGAGGCTCAGTTGCTTAAGTGTCCAACTCTTGATTTCGATGCAGGTCATGATCTCCTGGTTTGGTTCCTGGGATCAAGCCCCATGTTGGGCTCTGCTCTGACAGCATGCAGTCTGCTTGAGATTCTTTCTCTCCCTCTCTCTCTCTCTCTGCCCCCCAGCCTCTGCTCATTCTCTCTCTCTCAAAAAATCCATCTCCTCAAAGACTGATCTATATTTGCACTCCCTGATTCTCCTCTCCTCATTCTCTCGGTTTTTAAAAGTTATTTTTGAGAGAGAAAGAGGAAGACAAGAGCATGAGTTGGGGAGGCGCAGAGAGGGAGGGAGTCACAGAATATGAAGCAGGCTCCAAGCTGTCAGCACAGAGCCCGATGTGGAGGCTCGCATTCGTGAACTGCGAGATGGTGACTTGAGCTGAAGGGGGATGCTTAACCAGCTGAGCCACCCAGGTGCCCCATCCCCTCATTCTCTTTTAGTCTAATGTCAGTCCGGTTCCCTGCCTTGCCACCCTACCACAATTGCTCAAAGACATGCTGTTAAATCCCCTAGTCTTTCTGTAGTCGTCCTGTTGGGTCACCTATGGATATAGCATTTGATAGAGTTGTTCACTGCCTCTGCTATATTTCTCCATCTGGCCTCTGGGGCCACCACACTCTCTTGATTTCGCTTTTACTTCAGGGATTACCCTTCCTCAGAATCTTTTATGCTTCTTCTGCTCCCCAACCTCTAAACACTGTGGTGCCCATGAGGTGCCCTTGGCTCTGCGCATATATCCATATTGCCTGTTCCTAGAGCATAAAGAACAAGACTCCTCTCCTGACCTGTAGAGGCTTATATCCAACAGCTATTTGAGATATTCACGTGGATTCCTAATCATGGATCAACATCAACATGATCACAAATGAACTCCAGACCATCAAAGCTATCCCAACACCAAAGTTATTCTGTCCTCAGCCTTCTCAATCAATGGCGACCCTGTTCTACTCACTCAGCCAGTAAGTCTTGACTTGTGTCCAGTGCATTCCAAATCTGACCCAAAAGGAAGTCCTGGCAGGGACCTGCAAAACATACCCAGAATTGGACCACGTCCCACCACCCCTACAATTCTGGTCCAAGCCACCATCATTTCTCAGCTGCATTAATGAAGCAACTTCCTCACTATTCTCCTTGCTTCTACACCTGCCCCCTGCAAGTCTCTTATCAGTTCATAGCCAGAGTGGTCCTTTGAAAACATGTTAGATCATGTCACTCCTAGGCTCCAAATTTGTAATGGCTCCACATTTCACTCCAAGTGACATGACAATTCTAACTTTGGCTACAGGGCCCTATGTATTGTGATTCTCCATGGACCTTCTGACCTTTTCCTTGTTCACCCTGTACGAGCCACACAGGTCTCCTGAACCATGCTAGGCCTGCCCCTGCCGGAGGGCATTTTGCACTGGCTGTTCTTGTCCTGCTTCTCCCTTCCCCTGGATAACTGCTAGGCTATTCCCTCGCCATTTGCTCAAAAGTTCTCAGGGAGATCTACCTTCACTACTCTGCTTGGTAATGTAATCTGCCCCTGGCCCACTTACCACTCCCTGCCATTTGCTAGCTCAATCCAGCCCTACCACATATGACTTTTTACAGCAGAGACCAATCTTTAAAGCGAAATGCAGATTATTTCTTATGCCTATTGTTCATGGTCCAATTATACCTTTGTTTGGGTTCACTGAATTCTAATGGTAGAACAGGCCCAGCACATAGTAGGGCTGAATAAGTACTTCTAGAGTGGATTCAGGGATGCCTGAATAAATGAATGAACAGTCACTGCTCTTTAACTGTTCCCCGTGTCTGAAATATTTTTTGGTCACTGTCACACGGTGGCTCATTCAGATGATCAAGACCTCGAAGGGGTCTTTCCTGACAACACAATCGGACAGAGACACCAGTTACTTGCCATCACTCCCCCTAGTTTTATAGTTCTTGCCACTTTTCTAGTATTTCCGTATTCATCTACTTCTTCTTTTTTTTTTTTTTTTATTTAAAAAAATTTTTTTTTTCAACGTTTATTCATTTTTGGGACAGAGAGAGACAGAGCATGAACGGGGGAGGGGCAGAGAGAGAGGGAGACACAGAATCGGAAACAGGCTCCAGGCTCTGAGCCATCAGCCCAGAGCCTGATGCGGGGCTCGAACTCCCGGACCGCGAGATCGTGACCTGGCTGAAGTCGGACGCCTAACCGACTGCGCCACCCAGGTGCCCCCGTATTCATCTACTTCTTATCCATTCCTTGCCCTTACCCTCACTCATTCCTATTCACGTCTGAATCCCTAGGACTTAGAACACTGCCTACCATACATCAGGCACCCATTTATTATATGAAGAAATATCACACAGTTAGCGCACCATCTGGAAGGCATTACATAAATTATATGTTAATGGCAGGATCCAATGCAGAAGTCTTTCCTACTGCAGGTCAAAGCCCCCCTAATGGGTGTGCTGCTAATTCAGCCATCGGAAGAACACTAAACAAGAAGATAAAAGATGATATTACTATTTTTAGTAGACTGTAGCCATCATGATTTATCTAACTTAGTCATGACCTAGTTTTCAGACCCATGGCTCAGACCCACGAAGTGTTGCAAATCTTGAACTGAGCTACTCTCCCATTTCATAGGGTTTCTATTACACTGACAGGTCAATCTTTTCCTTGCTTGACAAGGAAATAAATGTACTGTTTAGAAATGTACTTGCTTTTGCTTCATTTTATCCACACAAACATCGAGAGAATCTTAACCCACTGCCATTTAATCCATGTATACATGCCTATATACTTAGTAGGCAGTGAGGAAGGGTCTGTTTTTCCATGCAGAGTTAAAGCTATGAAGGAATGTACGGTCACAGTAATCTTTGCCCGCCCACACACTTCCTGGAATAGCATAATGGGCATGGATGCTCTTATCGGAACTTTGTATGTCACACGATAAACACAGGAACCTGGTGGGTATCCATAAATGTTTAGGGATTATGAACTCAGAGAAAAGGGCTCAAATCAACTGATTGAGATATTAAAAGCAAAACATATCTTGAATATGACAATACACACTCATGTTACAGGTGTAGACTTCACCATCCCCAGCCCCCCATAATTCTCCCTTTACATAGTAGTAGAAAGTTATGAGCATTCTGGATCAGTGAAGAGGTGGGGGTTGGGGCGCCTTGTGGCTCTACTGGTTAGGCATCCAATGCTTTGGTTTTGGCTCAAGTGACGATCTTAACAAGCCCCACGTTGAACCTCTTGTGGGGCTCTGGGCTGACAGCGTGAAGCCTGCTTGGGATTCACCCTCTCCGTCTCTCTCTGCCCCTCCCCTGCTCACATTCTCTCTCTCAAAATAAAATAATATAAATAAACTAAAAAAAAAAAGATGTGGTGGTTTGTAATTTGGGGGACTTGGCAGAGTCTCGGAGCTTTTCACGAAATCATCCAAAGACAGCATACAAATGGATAGTGAGGGTGGAAAGTCTCTACCCCTGTGCGTTAGAAGATTAGCTAATGGGGCTATCAGAGGTGCACACCCAAATGGTCCCCAATGGCTTAGCCTCGAGATGTATCTGTGCTCCTCCATTTTCTCTTCAAGGAGTTGTGCCAGGTCTGGCACCCTCCTCTCTGACATCTCTGCCTGGCCTTCAATGCCTTCTCTGTCTCCCTTTGACCTAAGTGACCTCTTTTCATTGTGAGGATTTTAGCAAGCATCCCAGGGCACATTTGGATAAAACCAAAGGACATCCCTGAAGGAAGTTTTTATTTGTTAAAAGTCAGCGTTACATCACACATCTGAAACAAAGGACTGGGAAGCTATAGCAATGTTCCCCGAGCGGGTGAGCAAGGATAACAGTAAGGATGCTCCCCAGAGGGGTAGAAGACAGGGCTGAGAAAAATCAGGGGCGGGAAGGTCCACAGAGAGTGACAGGAGAAAAGAGGTATCTTGATCCCAAAAGCAACGGCTGCCAATGGTCACTACGTTGGCCTCTAGGCTAAAATGCGTTAAAATAATGGAAAAGGAGTGGGGGGCAAATATTATGTAAGCCGTTAGGTTTTAGACAAGTATATGTATCATTTACTAAAAGTCATTTAAACAAGGCAAACATATACGCCATAAGGAAAAGCACTTAGAAAAACAGGACTTGTCTGTGTGATGAATGCCCCTCATTACTGCTTATCATTCCAGAAGCCACTGAAGGGGGACATCGGCATAGGCAGGGAAATGAGTTTAGCATATGTGGTAGATAGTTTGGTTTGACACCCCACACTCTGTCCTTCTTCATTTAGTAAAAAGCCCCAATTTAGAGAATCACCACATCCCCCACTCCTTCTCAGTCCAAGGAGCCTTTACCTCTTTGCTTATGTGGATGACAGTGACACGTAAGCAGGTGTGGTATGAGTACCATAATCCTCACAGTGAAGACTTCAGGGGTGGTCATGTGACTCAAGCCCATCTAATAACTTCTGCAAGTTTCCTCGGGGCTAGATAGGAAAATCTCTCCTTCCCATTGGAGTTCGTGCTGAAAGCCTATAGTTATTTGGCAGGGGAGTGGGGGCAGGGGTTGGGAGTCACAGGGAGAGAACTCTCCCGAGAAGCCAACACAGAGAAAGGCACGAGCAAGCGAGCGTGAGAGAGAGCTGAAGAAATAATTTGCACACCTGGTTCCAGTTGTGTCTTTGTGATTTTAAGTACATTGAGTCAATGAACCCCTATTGCTTCAGCCACTTTGAATTGGGTCTCTGTCACCTACCAACAGAAAAGCTCAACAAGCACATATACCGCTCATCATGAGCCAGTGACACCAAAACTTTCATATACGGATTAATTTAATGTTCTGAGAATCTTAGGAGGTTGACATTACAGCCTCCCCATTTTAGAGGCGGGAAAGCTGTGGGATCCCCAGATCATATAAACTAGTCCAGGATGGCTTTAGGATTCAAACCCCAGCGGCCGGGCTCTGGAGTAGACATCTGTGACCACCACATCCCTGTAGTGTCACTGAGCATAGAATCAGTTTGAAGGAGACACCCTACGGCTTCTTAGAGTGACTCGTCTGGGCCCAGCTCAAACAGAGGTAGAGAATTTCTTCGGGGTTTTGACTTCACTCAAGTGTGACCTCCTGTAGGGCAAGATCTACATTTCACTCTTTACCCCCCACCCCACCCCCCCCGCCATGCCTAGCACACACTTAGCTTACAACTATGCAGTCAAGAGAAACAAACCGAAATCGAAGGCAAGCTTCTTTAAAACCGGGGCTGTAGTTCGCCTGTATGGAAAAGAAGAAAGGTCTAGAGCCAGGAACCCAGATGAGAGTGTGTGCACACACTCGCACACGCTTGCACACCCGAGCAGCCTTGCCGAGAGACAGAGCTGTAGCAAGAATTGCATACAGAAGTGCATGATGGATTATAATTGGCTTTCAAAAACTCTGCATATTTTCTCTCTCTGGCAATAGCTAGAGTTGTTGCCTAAGTCACAAAGGAAATCGGTTTTCTGAACTCTTTCTCGGAGTCCTATGTAGGTTTCACCCGCACCCTCCGTGTGTTTGGCAAGTTCTATTTACTTTGCTGCCTCTGCCCGATGGATTCTGAGCACGGGTTTTCTTCGCCTGTGCAGTCTGTCCTCCCCCTGCCCCCACCTTCCTCCAAATGTCCATTCTGATCAGATGGACAAGTCAGGCTTTGCCCAATTAGTCCACTTTAAGTAGCTTACCCTGTACTTTATTAAAAGCAAAATCCACATTGGGTTGACAAGATTAGAGGAAAATATAAAAATAAATTACTGTATTAAAATTAATTAAATGAAAAGCTGTATCTAATACCAGGAAATGATGGACTTCACAGGAGCAGTGAAGCCCTTAGTTCAACAAATGATTTTTAAAAATCCTAAAAACTCCCAACTCAGGGCTGAATTAAATATTCTACACCGAATGCAAAAGCAAAAAGATGTTAATTTTGGCTTTCTACACAAAGTGAATAAAAAGTTCATTCTGCTCTTTGCTCGGCAGGAAAATTCTTTTGATTGCGACACCATTCCACAGGCTGCGTGTTATAAAGAATACCAAGTCATACTTACAGAAAGACTTGGGTCAGAAGATAGAATTTTGAAAACACTCATGCAAGTGAACCAGCCAACAAATAAATAGGACTACAGGTTCCACTGCTCAGCTTAACCTTGATAAAGCACATGTTAGGAGCCAGGTTCCGTGCTAAGTGACAGGCATATCGAAAAGGTATGGAAACTAGGAGTGAGGTAAGCAGCATTAGAATCCAACACAAAGGGCCATGTGCGCTGAATTTTTATACCCTGACATCAATTATTTTTATAGCTTGCTTGGTGATAAGTTCAAATTCCTTCATTTACTCATTAACAACAGAAGGAATTGGATTCGGATTTTAATGCGTGTGAGACAAGTTGGGGGGAAATCAAGTCCAAAATGGAACAGAATGGAAATGGCTAGATGCTTCTATTCTTTGTATTTTGGATTTCTGATATTACGTTTCCTTCTGGACCCCAAATCCATTGTCTCATTTTTCTTCTGTGTATGTGCGTTGGTGGGGATGGGCTGAAGCAGTAAAAAAAAAAAAAAAAAAATCAGGTTTTCTTGTCTGCCTCTTCCCAGTCTAAAGCAAACCCTCATTGACTCCATCACACCCCAGGAAGCAAATGGAAAACTGAGTGGCAGTCAGAACCAAAGGCTAGGTCCATGCTACTTGGGTGGTGTGATAGAGGGCCAAGGACTCAGCCTCTGAGCCTCGATTTTCTCATCTGTTTAAAGAGATTCAGAGCATCTGACTCCTAGGGTAGCTGTGCAGATAAGAAGTTAGTTTATGTAATGCCCATAGCACAGGGCTTGGCATATAGTGTGGGTTGACATATTTTAGGTCCTCAACTGAGTTGGTAGTGCTGTGTTTTCTGGGCCTTGATAGAATTTCAGTGCATTGTCCTATTTTCCTTCCCAGGAGAGACTTGATCACTCTCTAGCCTACCATGTCTCCAGCCCCTGTCACTCTCTGTCCCCATACTCTATTTTTCATCATAGTACATATCGCCATGAACATATATATTTGTATATTTACTGTCTTCCCATCTACCTCCGTGAGGTAGTTACTGTGGCTCTTACAAATGAGGCAAAAGAGTTACTTTTTTACTCTCCACAGCTAGAAGCTAAGCTCTGAGGGATAAGGGATTGGTTTGTTTTGTTGCCTGATGCTTACCCAGATTCTAGAACAGAGTATACCACACAGTAGACCCTCAAAATGATTGGAACGAATGAATAAAGTAGTTATTCTCAAGAGCATCCTACTTCAGCACAGGTCAGACCTAGAGTCCCTTCCTGCTTGAACGCGAGCCCATGACGAAAAGGCTACACGGGCTGTACTTTGGATTTGGGGAGAACCCAAATGATTACATTCTACCTGGATTCCTGATGGTGGTGTTTCTCCAGGGCACCTGGCACCTTGCATATCCAGTAGAACAATGTCCTACAATCCCATGTTCCTGAGAGGTGATCATAAGGCAGTCACCTGGGTCCACAAATATGTGTGTGCCCCTGTGTATGTGTGCACACACAGGCACACACATGGGTATATGCATGGGCATCAGTTGGCTGGCTTGGAGTGGCTGTAGCTCCATTAGATAAAGCAGGTGTCTAGTTAGTTACAGTTTTTGCCCTCCTTATTGTCTTTCTCACATGGTGGGCAAGTGCCATTTGCAATTTACTATTGCAATTGAGCAATATTTCCTAAGAGAGAGAAATCTCTTGATCAAAAGTGGGAAAACAGAAGACTTGGTGTGCTCAGCACAGGGGAGAAAAATTTTTTTCCTAAGGAACAAAATTGTTCTGATGTGTTTGCTATGCAATTGTCCAGCAGTCTTGACTATTTATGTTTCCTGGCCACTCTATATTTGAATTTGCCACTCAGTCCTAGGAGGAGGGAGGGCCCTGTGGCTTGGACCCCTCAGTTATCTTGGGGTTCTGCTAAATTAATGAATATGATGGTTTTTTTTCTTGCTGATGTGAACAAGACATGTTTGGATACCAACTTATTTTCTGTCATTAAACTTTATGAAAGCTGGGGCGCCTGGGTGGCTCAGTTGGTTGAGGGTCCGACTTCGGCTCAGGTCGTGGTCTCATGGTTCGTGAGTTCAAGCCCTGCGTTGGTTTCTGTGCTGACAGCTTGGAGCCTGGAACCTGCTTCAGATTCTGTGCCTCCCTCTCTCTGCTCTTCCCCTGCTCTCTCTCTCTCAAAAATAAATAAACA
Source organism: Leopardus geoffroyi (assembly GCF_018350155.1). NCBI lineage: Eukaryota > Metazoa > Chordata > Mammalia > Carnivora > Felidae > Leopardus > Leopardus geoffroyi. Next base: position 38,174,499 of record NC_059331.1, on the reverse strand, counting down.
TTAAAAATTAAAAAAAACTTTATGAAAGCAGTACTTTGTGTAATACTTCTGCAGGTTATCAGTTCACAAAATATTCTTAGAAATCGCTGTAACTTCAGGATCAGAAACAATAATCTGATTCAAATGTATTAGAGCATTTTATTTCTGATTATACTCATATATTACTCTATCAGTAATAGGTATTATAGGAAAAATGGGTTCCTGGTTAAATGAAACTAGAAAACACAGATGCAATAAGGTTCTAATGGTTTCTTTACTGTGAATTCTCTTTTCTTGAGGTTTTTTAAAATTTGTTTTAAATTAAAATTTTTTTTTTTAATTTTAAATAAGCACTGTGGATCTCTGAAGGACTGAGAGCTGGGTGGGGTGAGAGGGGGCTGGTATATATTATTTTCCACACTTATTTTGTCTGGCTATAGATCTCTCATTTTTATTAAGTCACAAAATATCATTTGGCAAGTACTCTAGTTTTTGATATTTTATTCTACATAGAGCAAATTGCCTACATATTGCAGGTCAATTTCAAATGGATCTATGAAAATAATAATACCAAGACATCACCATATCCTGGATCCCCAAGGACAGCACTTGTCTGAAACATGCAAAAGAGCCGTAAGATAATAATCACTAATATCACCCATTCATTCAGTAGGGTCTTATTACTGCCAGGTATCGAACCTGCCTCACATTCTCTCTATATTCTGTCTCTGAATCTTTAAATTAAACAATAACCCTCCAGAGTCAGTTAATATCATCCCCATTTTACAGGTGATGGGAAAAACCGAAACATTGTGACATTAACTAATTACCCAAGATCCCACCTAGAACGGGTGAAGTTAAACCATCAGGAAATACTTCACATACATATGTATTTTGGACATCTATTCTCTTTAATGGTAAAAACAAATGGCTAGCATTTACTTAAATGCTTATTAAGAATCTGGCATATATGGATTTTATAGGTATTATCCATTTAAATCCTCCCACTATGAAGTGTTACTCTAATTCTCATTTATACAGATTAGAAATTCAGATTGAAGCAAGGCTCTCAACAGGTACATCATCACACAATGAATACATTGTGCCAACCCTGTGCACATCTGGAGGGACGCCGAGGTCCATACATTTAACTGCCTTCTGGATGCTTCTGAGATATGCCTTGAGCATCTGTTCCTTACAGAGTTCCATGATAAATGCTGATAGCCAGCAGGGTTTAAAAGCACACAAGAAAAACACAAGGATCCTTATCTAAAGCATCAGCACTGTATCACTAAGACAAAGAGAAAAAATTCCATTCAGTCTTTTAACAACTTCAGGGCAGGATTTCTAATCTTTGGATATATTTATGTATTTCTGTTTCATTCTCTTATACCAACTTGTGCCTATAGATTTTCTCTATCAGAAACAACAAGAGAAACTTTTCTTGATGAATTCCATGCGAGAAGCTGTGTCAAGCACAACCCCCACGTGCTCTCCAAAACGTGACTGCAGCCACTGAAGCAGGTGGGTGTCTCCATTCTCGATGTCCTCATCACCGGGAGGGGGTGTCTCACCTGTAGTGAGTGGGTCCCACCATTGCAATAAAGAGGTTGGCGGATTCCCCAAGAATGTAACAAAGGCCTAGAGGAAGGCATGCTTCGGGGAGAAAATTGGAAGTGAACGTCAGAGCTTTACAAAGAGCTCCCAAAGTAGGCCCTTGTAAAAGTGAATGAGCTGCATAGACCAGTTCCTTCATGCTGAGCTCAACACACATCTTTAAACATAAGATTGTCAAGGAAGCAGATACTCGGAAACCCTTTCATCTTAATTAAAGTTATGTGGGCTACGAAATACTTTTCCTTTATATTAAGCTCTTATTCCTGCGGAGAAATTTCTATTTGTTTTTATCTAATTTGAGCTTCAAGGTTAATCTCGGTTTAAGACTTTCACTCACTGGGAGAGACAGTCCATCCGGTTCGCCCCTGATCCCATGTATATGCATGCATCCACCAGGACCCTGCTGGGCTCCAAAGCCTCTTGCTGGCTGTGCATTCTTTACACTGTTCCCTTCAACAGAAAGAATGGACTGTGTATCTGGGAAGGAGATAGAGAAAGGGAGGATTTTGAAAAAAGGTCACAAAGCTTTCTATTTTAGGGTTCCGTGTGCCACGACCCTCAAATGTGGAGTTTCTGATAAAACTTGCTCTGGGATGCAGAGCCCGAGGTTTTCATGACGGGGAAATCAGGAGGAAGAGGGACACACTGGAAACAAAGAAGGAGAGTGCATTTTATTCCAGAGAGGGGTTTTTGCAGACTTTGAGACAGCTGATAGATCTGACTGCTGGGCACACCATGGTCCCTAATTTTCAACAAATACACGTTTGATTGGATTAGACTGAGGATGGAAGTCATGTGCGCTTTTGATTTCAAAAGGAAAGTGAGAAATCATAAACAAGTTGCAGGAGATCTAATTTGGGAGCTAATTGGAATGTTTCACAAACTTGACACGCAAACCAATCAGCATTCAGATTAAGAAACAGAATATTTTCACAACCCCAGAAACCTCCCTTGCGGCTCCAACCACTATCCCCTACTCCAAGAGGACTTTGATTCTGACCTCTAACAGCAAAGATTAGTTTGACAACAGTTGGTAAAATTTAAAATGCTTACATCAGAAGTGGTTTACCCTAAAAATATTCTTTGCTTCGCTATACATACTACATGTCTTGGCTCTAAGTACAGAAAACTCAGTCAGAACACTTTCCCACCCATCACCTGCCTTTTTTGCCAAACAGGTCCAGTAAAGAACTTCCCATTCTTTTACAAGGATATTTGAGCTCATATCTAGCCCCTTCCATTTTATTTGGGTCAATCTATTGTGGCAAAGCATTTTTGTCTTCTTCAAATTGGAAAACCGAGGTATTATAAAATGGTTTTCACTGAGTGTAGCAAAGTACTTGGAATGATTTCTGACTTAAAATATAGAGTGTATGGAATTCATTTTAGCAGGAGGACCTTGGGGGAAACCCAAAGAAATAGCCAACCATACTCCAGAGTGCCTTTAACTGAAGTAGAATAAAGGTAACTGCTGTTGGAGGGAGACAGATCAAATCTAATAAGGTGCTGGGGGCCAAGCCAGCAAATGGGGGTTTTGAGTGTGAACCCAAATCAAAAGTCCTACTTGCAGGTGTTGAGTTGCGATCAGGAAGCTTCACATAAGGACAACTCTATTTAGCATCCTCCAGAGTGACTAGCAACAGGGAATTGATTTAAGGATTCTTGGTGATTTTCTTATGATTCGCTAAGGATGCTTCCCGATTCTCTGAAGCAACAGAGAGGAGCCCAGCGGGTAATAAACAAGATGCTGCTCTACACTGCTTCCTTTCTGAAATCTCCACACTGTGATTATTGTGTATTTGTGGCTCCAGGCCTACAGGCGTCCATGACTTTCCTGTGAATATCCTGCTCTGCTCTGTAGTCCTCACTTTCTTGCTATTTCTAGTTGTCCCTTTCTCTTGCTTCTAATGAGTCAACCTATCACAGTCAAGAATCAACTGAATTGTGGTGCGACGCCTCATGAAGAAATCACAAGCATCTCACAAAGAAACGACAGAAAGTATGAGAATCTGCCTATCGGATTCCCCCCAAAGACCTTCCTGGCTTATTAGTTAATGTGAACAAATCAGAATGGATGGTCCCTAGACTATGGTAATTTTATTGTGTTTAGTATATCAGCTTGGTTCCCTGAAAGGTTTAAGATGACTTACAAAACCATACCATACAGGAAGATAAGTTAGATTAAGTAAGAAGTATCAGGAAAAGAAACAACGTGGATAGCCTTATTAAGTGAAATGAAAAAGTCCATTTGAACCGCAAATGTTTATCATTAAATATTTTGCAGTTTGTGGGTGATAAGTTTGACTTTAAAATTCCTGGAATCTAAATATGAAAACATGAAAAGTTACAAAACCGGTATTGCCCATAAGATTAAAAAAAAAAGCCAACTGCTCTTTAGAATACAAGCATTCTCACGAAGAAGATTGGTAATGTGAACGGCACATCACTTCGTGATGTGAACGGCAAGGTCTATAGAGCCGGTGTGCCAAAGCATTTCTAAAGGCTCTGGCTTAATCACGGTCTTCAAAACAGTTAGATGGCATTGTACCAAAGAAGACTGTGGCTCAGGGTCACAGTTTTCCAATGATGAGTGGTAAACATGAGACATTCCAGAAAAAAATTGGATGAGCCACATGTGCACCATTAAAAAAAATGGTTCAAAATTATCACTGGCCTGGAGGGTGGTTCATCGGTGTTTCTCACGGGGGTTGGAGACATAAGTTTTAATAGTCTGTTAAGCTGAGTCAAAAGAGTTGATATCGTCTTATGAAGGTATGAGGCACTTAAGTTGTTATAATTTCCCTGAAGACAACTCAGCTGCTGCTCAGAGATGGTCAGGAGCCTAAATTTACCTGGGACGGTGACTAAAATTTTCCCTGGAAAATAGTGTTGGATTTACTCCAGTGTACTGAAATACAGGCGATGGAAGGCCCAAAGATCTACACGCGAGAGCTTAAGAACCATTTGAATTTACCTTACATTTAAGAGCGAGAAATCTCAGCAAAGCCCCAGAAGATGTCTGCTGTCAGTCCGAGATTTTCTCATGTGTTTCCATAGACTGGTTGCATTTCTCTGTGTTACTCTAAGGACATAAATAAAATCTATACATACTTAACAACTATGCATTTTCTTAATGGCTAAGATCCAAATTAGACACAATAAAAATCTCCTTCTACTCACTGCAGAATCTTTTCTGATGAGAAGGAAAAGCAATCTAGGCAGTGAAACTCTATCTATAGAAAAATATTCCTTAGCAGAATGAGATAAAATATAGATCTACTATTCTTTGTGCACTTGATCTTTTGTGTTTGATCATAAATGCACATTGTGAAGAGATGCCTCATACCTCCAAGCTAAACACTGTTTGCTACTCATTAGTGATTTATAAATGATATTTTCTCCCTGGTGACATATCTTTTGATATGATTCTCTAATAATAACATCCACCAATATTAAAATAAGAACATCCCCATGTATTGTGATCATCTTCAACCACATTTCCTCATGAAAATTAAATTTTAGCACACCAACTGATATTGTATGCATATATTTGTCTACCATCATTATAAATCTCCTAAGGGTCTCTATAAAATGATAGTTTTGCCTCTTTGCAGTAATTGTACCTAATGCTCCAAAGCAAGAAACTAATTACATGCTGACTTTTCACTAACTTTGATCTTTCAAATACCATACTATGGAGGTTCTATAGGTAATCATATAATTACAATTCACTAAATGAGTTGAAATTAGCCATAAACCTTTTTATTTAAATTGTATTAACTGTTTCTTCAGTAACACTGTCTGCAAGGCTACTCATTCCTACATAAGTTTGCCGATATAAGGTTTCAAACTAAAATCTGATTATGGTCACTAATGTTTATAACAAATGCCTCATTATAACACCAGAAGCACCAATGAAGATGAATACGCAAGAATTTCTTAAAATATGCTTAAGGAAAGGCCAGGGATAAACTACAGTGGCATAAGGAAATGACTGAAATTTCTCAGGGGAATGTTTTAGTCAGCTAGAGAAAAAATGACCTCGCTTGTGTTTTCCCATTGAGTTGGTGCAGTATTTCCTGACAGAAAAATTAAAGACAATTGTTTCTTTCATCACACCATACAACTATGCATAGAAAGAGGGGGAAAAAAAAACCCCTAGATTTCACTTTTGGAAAATATCAATCCCCTCAGTACAGACTGAAGGGAATCCTAGCAAAGGATGGCACCCTTCATTCTTTAAGATCTCTTAATTAAATTGTATTTGCTTAAAACAGCCATTACAGCTGGTGATTTGTAAGTTCCTCTTGTAATTTTTTAACATTACAGACGATCCTATTTTTGTGGGCTGTTTTTGCCTGGCACTGAAAATTTCTTTTCTTGTTAGCGTATTCAAAACGCTACACCAAAGGCTCGCAACTGGGGTTGGTTTTGCCCCTCAAAGGACATGTGGCGATGTCTGGAGACACTTTTGGCTGTCACAACTTAGGGGTTTCTACTGGCGTCTAGTGCATAGAGGCCAAGGGTGCTGCTGAACATCCTACAATGCACAGGATGGCCCCCACAACAAAGAACATCCAGCCCAGAATGTCAACAGTGCTGTGAGGTTGAGAAACCCTGCCTTCGACCACATAAAATGAAAGAGTGTAGGTTAGTAACCATTTTGCAAAGTCTTAAGGGGAAGAAACCCAAGCCTTTTGAGTGGGCAAGCTGGTAATGAATTTCCTCTTCAAAGTTAAGCCCGAAAGGTATGGAAAGGAAACACTCCATTGTTTGGAAAAGAGACCTCTACCTTTACCGTGTTTATGGACCTTATTTATCTAATAACGGTCGGAGCCACACAAAACCCTGACCACCACAGTCACTTTAAAGCTGAGTAAACAAAGTGTGTTTTGACTTGTCATCAATCAAGCCATGTGATCACAGGGGATAGGGTGTGCAAGAGGCAGTTGTTTTATCTGGAGCCTCAGCCTTTAAAAAATTCAAAACAGTAAAGTTGTTTATTTGACACCATTCTTGACCTGACTGTGGTGCTTCAATCTAAGAGAAAGTAAAACACACACAGCTCTCTGATTATTTGTAATTATATAGGACGTTTCTTTCTCTGGCCAACTTAGCTGTGGTCTGAATCCAGAAAGAAACAGGAAAAGCTTTCAAACAAAACAACACAACAACAACAAAAAACCTCCCAGGGAAAATGGGGGTGATGAGGAGTTAGCATTATTTCTAAACCACGTGTGGAACCAATGAAGACTGTCAGTTGATGAGTCTTCAGGAGAGTTAGGGTGCATTTAGCTCTAGGAATTGCATCCCTTTGGAGGTCTTTGTTTCAAAGAATAAAATTAAATATTCAGGAATAGTAATCTGAAAACTGAGCCTCTGAAACCCATCCATAAGCCCAAAACACAAACTCTGGGCTTCATGTAGGTGGATTGCCAGCACTGTTTTAGACCCATACTTTACCTATTTTCCAAACCCTACTCTCCGTGAATAGACTTACTCTCAATACCAACCCCTTCCGTTGTGTCTAAAGATGTCTTTTGCTAACTGTGATGGTCTAGTTAAGAAGTGTTTGTATCCTGGGGCATTAAATGACTTTACAGTACAGTCCCGAGAGACCTAGCCTGGTTGACACAACTCTTTCCTAACACTGTTCTCCCACATGCCTCCTGAGCAATTCATACCAGCCACTTGGCTTTTCCAGTCAATGATTCATACATATAGTCCAAAGCACTCTTGGGATGTTATCTTCTTTGATTCTTTTAAATAAAGGGCACACAAATTCAACAGTCATTATCTTTCTTATGCAGGCTGTTACAATTATTTGTAACCTACTAAGAAGTTAATGAGCCTGACCAAAACCTGGTTTTCAGGAGCTAAAATTACCGTATCATAAAGTTAACACTTGAGTTTGAGGACTAAGTTAGTATTTGAAGACGATGGGCTACAGGGGTGCCTGGGTGGCTCAGTCGGTTAAGTGTTTGACTCTTGATTTCCACTCAGGACATGATCTCACGGTCCATGGGAGTGAGCACTGCATCAGGCTCTGTGCTGACAACATGGAGTCTACTTGGGATTCTCTCCCTGCCCCCCCCCCCCCGCCCTCCCCGCTTGTGCACTTGGGCTCTCTCTCTCTCTCTCTTATAATAAATAAATAAACTTAAAACAAATTAGATATTGGGTTACAAAGCCTCTCCCCATCCCACATGTGCACAACAGAGAAAATCCTAGTGACCATTGATGAGTGGGTGCCAGGCCATGTATTTTGTTTGCTTGTTTGATTGTTTTACTTGCTTAAGCAGGATGTGGTCAAACACCTTATGCAGTCAGTGCTCTAGTCTCTGTTTCCTCATTTTGGTTTGGGACAACTGGACAAGCAGATTTCAAAGCTACCTTCCAGGGGCTTGTTGCGGGGGGGGGGGGTACATCTACAAATTTAGGTCATCAAGTATACATTATGACAGAGTTGGGAAGAAGAACCATTACATTAGCGAAATGAGCATTGTATTATATAAAAAGAAGGCAATATTTTGATGTTTTATTTATTTTTGACAGAGAGAGAGAGAGAGAGAGAGAGGAGAGCGAGAGCGAGAACGAGAGCGAGAGAGAGAGAGAGAGAGAATGTGAGCAGCAGAGGGGCAGAGAGAAGGGGAGACACAGAATCTGAAGCAGGTTCTAGGCTCCGAGTTGTCAGCACAGAGCCCCACACGGGGCTCGAACCCATGAACCATGAGATCATGACCTGAGCCGAAGTCAACGCTCAACCAACTGAGCCACCAAGGTGACCCAAGAGAAGGCAATATTTTGGATGTAAGTATAGTCAACATATTTTGATTTAGAAAATTACTTGATCCTACATGTTTGAGGAACTTGATTCTTGCTTTCTCTGCTTAGAATGTGTTACCATCCATCTTGCCAAATGCTACCTATTTTTTGGGACTCCATTCGGCATCTCTTCCTCTGTGACTTGTCTCCCTGTACCATGGGGTCACTGCTTCCTTTGCAGCAACCATAGCCCTTAGCATATACCTACACCTACAACTATCATGCCATTCTATCCTGTTAACAGCTTACTGAAGCATTTTTATATCAGATGATAAAATTCACGATTGAAATGTATAATTCAATGACAGTAAGTTTACAGAGCTGTGCATGCAATGTCACAAGGCAAATCTAGACCATTTCTATCACACCAAAAAGAACCTTCATGCCCATTTAGGTCATTCCCCATTCCCACCCATCCGCTCCCATCTCCACCCCGAGATTACCATTACCACTAACCTACTTTCTGTTTCTGTAGCTTTTACATTGTTCTGTGTTGCTTTCTTTGTGTTTTCCCTGGAGAAGCTTCTAAGCTCCGCGAAAGCAAGAATCACGATCATGATCTTGTCCTTTCTTTTCTTTCTTTCCAACTCTTAGCACAACTGCCATAATCACATAATACATAACAGCATGTAATATTTATCAAAACTTCCATTTATTTGAAGTATGCAATTAAAAGTATTACAAATTCCCTCCACTTTAATCTCCAAACCAGTCATTGGATAAGCACTATTTTTATTCCTTTCAGAAATAAGGACATACCGTAGAGTACTTAAATAACCTGCCCTGGGTCATGCCAGGACTTGAAATCCAGGTTGTCTGACTCCAAAGCTGAATGAATGAATGAATGAATGAATGAATAAATAAATCAATGATGAGGAAAGGAGCTTTTAATCTGGAATAGAGTTTTTGTTTTTTTTTAAGTAACAGATATTTATTGTCTCATAATTCTGGAGCCTGGGGAGTCAAAGATCAGAGTGCAGGCCAATTCAGTTTCTGCTGAGGGCTCTTTTCCTGGCTTGCAGATGGCAGCCTTTTGGCCATGTCTTCACATGGCAGAGAGAGGGAGCAAGATGTCTGGTGTCTCTTGTTATAAGGACACTGACCCTAGTGGATCAGGGATCCATCTCTATGATCTCATTTAACCTCAAGTATCTCCTTTTTTTTTTTTTTTTTATAAATGTAATTTATTGTCAAATTCACTAACATACAGTATATATAGTATGCTCCTGGTTCTGGGGGTAGATTCTTATGGTTCATCGCTTACACACAACACCCAGTGCTCATCCCAACAAGTGTTCTCTTCCATGCCCATCACCCACTTTCCCCTGTCCCCCACCCCCACCCACCCTCAGTTTGTTCTCTGTATTTAAGGCCTCCCTCCCTCTCTGTTTGTAACTATTTTTCCGCCGTCCCTTCCCCCATGGTCTTCTGTTAAGTTTCTCAAGGGGAACAGGATTTCTTAATTTTAGAAAGGATTCTAATAGAGACCTCCTGAATCTGTTTGTCATGTTTTAGGTGCATATGGTATCTATTTATGCTGCAATGTTCATAGATTTTATGAAAATTTCAAAGGTAGCCTTGATCCAAAAATGAGAGGTACTGAGACAGGCTGCAATAGTGATGAGTCATGGTCCCTCAGTGTGCTTCTTTCCGATGAGGATGAAAAAATGAGATACAATCTTTACCCTCTGTGTCATGTGGGCACGGTTTTCTAAGAACCCACTTGTCCCAAATCTCATTCTGTGTTCAAAATAAGGAAGTTAACCCTACTTCATGTATATCAAAGGAAACACCTTCCCACTCTTTGCCCTTCCTTTGTTTCAAGCTGCCTGTCATGTCAATAAAGTTGTTGGGGGAAAAAAAAATTCAAATGGGAGAAAGGCTATACATGGAGAACCCTTAGATCCTTCCTTCTCCCTGGTGTAAACGCTTCCTTTTCCCCCAGAGCTGGGGTAAGTTAATTGTATTTGAATGAATAATTCTAATAAAGCAGTGACCTTTAATGCCAACTGGTGTTTTTAATTTTAATTCACTGTCAGTCACTCCAGTGTGAGCCACCCCAGGATGTGAGCAGTGGAAAGGCCAGTATGTACAGAGAAGAGAAAAACAAACATGCAGAGCTGGGCGCCTGCCGCCCGCAGGTAAACACAGAGATGGCAGATCTGACAAAGAGATGTGGGCCAGAGACTCCTTACAAAGGAGGCAGGAAAATGGTGGATATTAGAATCCCAATTACAGCAAAATTCAAGAGAACAATTTGCTGCCTATCAAGAAGATAATTCACTGTTCATTGTATAAAATTTAGAAAAGACAGGAAAGCAGAAAAAGGAAATGGAAGAATAAAACAAAACAACACCCATCTGAAATCTCATTGCTTAGGGACAACTACTGTGACGAGTATTAATATTCTGGAATATATCCTTCCAGTCTTTTTTCTATATTTATATACATACATAAAATCTCTGCATATATTCTTATATCTATGTATTTGTAAATTGAATTATGCTCTGTGTATTGGGTCAGGGATTTCTTGAGGCATAATTATTCAGGTTCCTTTTGTGCCTTGATATTCAGTCTTTAAAGTCCTCACTCATATGAATGAGAAAGACAGTAGATGCCACTTGAAATAAAAAGGGAGTTCTAGTGGTACAGGACCCTCTAAAGCAGATTTCAGAACTGAAATGCCCCGAGGAATTGGACT